>NW_017308198.1:40186-44009 GCF_000935625.1 Nanorana parkeri | reverse complement strand
CTCACACAGCAGCCGGTACACAAGCGGCACACAGCAGGTGACAAGACAGGACCCGAGAGCCTGAATGGTCAGTCTGCCCCTGGACAATATGACTGTTACTCTCAAGGGACTTATTTGCATGTGTTGACACAGTAGGGCCTGGGCTCACGTTTTTATGAATTTCTATTCCCTATGCTCCATCAGAGAACCTTTCTATTTACTAACCTAGAGGTGATTCTTAAAACAGTTGTTCTTTATCTCAAGGGTACTTTAGTGGGTGCTGTACTTGATGGTTTGTAACTTCAGAGGTTAATATGTCTAAATGCCATTATTTTATTTTATTGTTTTTACTTTCTAACACCCATTCATGATTCCAAACTTTTTATTAGTTCAGGTTGCCTCTTTTTACAGGTTTTTATGTTCTAATCTACTAGTAATGATGGGTGTGGGCCGAACGTGATTGTTGCCCACGCTACCCTATTAGTTGGGCCTCCTGCTACAAAGTGTGCACTCTCCTATAGGGAGACATGCACGGAGTTTGCATTTTATGCCTATGATTTTAGAATAGGAGACATACACATGGATCAATGTAGCTGATTGCATTGTTCGTATACTATTGTTTACTGTCTATAATTATACCTATGCAATGACAGAATTGAAAGTTCTAACCTATAATGTCAGGGGTCAATGGTACACCAGCCCTACTCCAGGATCTGTCCAGGGGTATTTGAATAGAATCTCCTCTTCACCTTATTGTACTCTCAGATCATTCCCCAGTTATTCAACATTTATCTCTGTTGCATGCTGGCCAAAAAAATGGACCTGACTTCTGAAGGAAAGTCAGGTCCATAATCCATATGAAAGTGCTAACACAGCGCTATAGGTTAAGTATAAATTATATATATATAATTTTTTACCATTTTTATGGAAATATTTATACTTAACCTATAGCGCTGTGTTAGCACTTTCACATCACATTCACCATTTTCATAGCAGCTTTAGGATTAGCAATTAAAACATCTTAGCCTTATTTCTCCAAGAGCGCAGAATTCTTTATTAAAACCATAGTCCATATGGTTATAGTGAAATCTATCTGTTCTATACTTATCCAATATTTTGTAAAACAACACTTGCTGGGATTGCTGGGGACATGTGCTATGGGAAGCTCATAAGACTCTCATCAGGTGGGAATTCATAGCTCAGGGTGCCAGACTAAAATGTCAACTACGTGCTTATATGTGGTACTTGAACACTCAAATTACAGATAAAAGATCTGGAGTTTATTCTAGTAAATATACCCTTTCCCAACTCAGGCTGCAGCTGAAATATATGCTAGACATCCAAATTAAATGCAAACTAAGATCTGTATCACACTGCTTTTATGAGCAAGGGAACAACTGTTGGCATACAGTATGCTAGCAAAAGCCCTTAAGAAGAGAGTTATCAAGACATACTTTATATCTACTCTTTTACAACCCCTAATGGGAAGAAGGTGTATAGGCCCTCTCAGATAGCAAAATTTTCTCAAGAATATTATAATGCTCAGTACAATCTCAGGGAGGTAGAGTCAAAAGAGATTAGAACTAAATAAGGGGAAAAAAATCAACAATACTTAGAGAAAGTGTGAAAAACAATATTGTACCGAGCTAATAACCATACACATCTAATAAATTGAAACATATATAAATGAGTCACATATATGAGCCTTCAAACAAATGAGGCATTGAAAATATCTACACACAGACAAAAAAGCAATATAGACAAAAAGAGTCCCAGGAAAAAACAAAAGCAAACAATGGTGATTGTGCAAAAACATTCCTCAGATGATTCACAGCCAATCTTCATGTAACTCTCAGGTAACGATAATCACACAATACAGTCAGACCTTCACCTCCACCCAGTGAGTGATGACAACAAGTGAATGCTCATCTGGGGAGGTAGACCCACAGAGCTAGCTCAAATGCGCTTTTTCCCTTCTTAATGGGGGAGGGAAGCCCTTGCACAGAAAAGGCGATAAGGTCTCCTCAGATCACAGGTACCAATATAAATCCAGGTGGAAAGAGAAAAAGGACAAGGACATAGTGCGTAACATCCAATAAAATGCAATTTATTAAATAAAAAATGTGTACACAATGGTGTAAACAGTACAGGCATTGGGTATTGCTGGATCAAACCAGCAAGGCAAATGGCAGCAAAGTAATAAAAAAAACCTGTTCGTCCGGCTCAGCTCAGTGCAGTGACATCAGAAGCTCTGCCCTACGTACGTTACGTCAAAACACGTGACTTCATCAGGGGACTGGAGCTACTGATGTCTTGAAGTCTATTTAACAGAAAAGCATACTACCGTAAAGGCAGTAAACCAGGTGCACTTCCTTTACCATATATATGGAAATAGCACCATCAGCAGAGATAACACAGGCCAGAACACAGAAGAAAGGGAAACAGATCAAATTACATATATAATACATAAAAGTTATAAAACCAACAACATAGAGCATAAAGGAGGGGCCTAAGCACTAAATCCATATAAAATTATCACACAAATTAATAAATATATCCCAGTTTTGCTGCAGGGGGCAGCAAACTAAAAAATATATAAATCTCAAAAATGGGAATGACATGTAAAAAATAACATATATAAAATAGACGCAAAAAACCTAGTATGTAAAAATAACATAAGTGTAAAACCACTCCTGCTCCTAAACATTTACAGGAGTTAGATATGAAACAATTTAGGTCGAATTCTGCATTAAGTCCATAGGGCTTCAAAGAACTTGCTTTAAAAATCCATTGGGTTTCTTTTTTCGCTAAAAGACGTTTCCAATTCCCCCCTCTCTGGTGTCTAGACACCTTTTCTATTCCCCAGAACTGTAATAAACATTTTTTTATGTACCTGCAGAAAGTGTTTAGAGACAGAGTGATCTTTATAACCTCGTTTGATGTTATAAACGTGTTCTTTAATTCTGGTGCCGAATTTTCTTGTGGTGCGACCAATATATTGTAAACCATAGATCACACCCTCTGTGTCACAAGATATGAAATCTCTAATATCTACTTGAATGTTAGTAGCATTTAGCGGGAAAGTTTTCCTGCGTTTCATATTATTGGGAACATTTTTACATGCATGGCAACGCCTGCATGAATAAAAACCCACCGCATCAAGGAAGGTTACCGGATTTCTGTTCTTAGGAGTATTCACGGCACCTCTTGCTATAATATCCTTAATGGCACGGGCCTTCCTATAGACAAATTTCGGTTTGGGTGGTAATACTTTTCTTAATGCTTCATCTAATAATAAGATCTTCCAATGCCTTGGCTATAATCCTCTCAATATCTTTATACTGTGCATTAAAATACAAAAACAGAGCGATAGGCGGTTCTTTCTTGACAATATCAGTCTTATAGGTCGGGTGGTGACAACTGACAGTGGGAATGTAACTGTTCCTATCCGTCTCTTTGAAATGGGTCTTGGATAGCAACCTGCCTCCCTCCACAAATATTTCCAAGTCCAGGAACGGAATAGCCCTAGACTGGATATTGTAGGTAAGTTTAATGTTCTTACTATTACAGTTAAGATGATAAAGAAAGTTATCCAGGTCAGCCCTGTTGCCCTTCCAAATCATAAAAATCATCTATGAATCGTTTATAATATACTAAGGGGTCTATTCACTAAGCTGCCGAGGGCAACCGAGTGAAAGACCCATCTGAAGTGAAGTGAACACTGTTCGGCTATTCACTTCAGGCTGGTACGGCTGATTTCAGCCGTACATCGGCTGAAATCAGCCGTACATCGGCTTGCTTCACGTGGCTTCGTGTCGGCCGAACATGCTCAGCATGTTCGGCC
>NW_017308198.1:4822-39952 GCF_000935625.1 Nanorana parkeri | reverse complement strand
GCTCCGCCCAGCTGTCAGAAGCAGGCCAATGGCCGGCCGCTCGGCCAGCTTCGGCTTTCAGCACGGCTCAGCCGAGCCGATGCATGTGCGTTCGGCTCGGCCATGATCGGGAGCTGTACGGGCTATTGTGAATAGCCCGCACAGCACCCCTTCGGTTCTGTCCTGGGGCCGAAGCTAGCTGAAGGATCGGCCGAAGCTACGGCCAGATCCTTTGGCAGCTTCGTGAATAGACCCCTAATTGTGTCGGTTTATTTTCCACAATAACTTCTGATTCCCACTTATACATGAAGGCATTAGCTACACTTGGGGCAAACTTTGCTCCCATGGCAACACCAGTATTTTGTTTATAAAATTTCTCTCCAAACCCAAAATAATTGTGAGATAAACTGAAACTCAGAGCTTCTAAAATGAATTCCTTCTGTTCCATAGGTAGACAGTTATCCTTCTGTAGTAACCATTTAGTTGCTGATAAGGCTTCTATGTGATCAATGATTGTATAGAGTAATGCCACATCCGCAGTGATCAAAAAACAATCTGAATCAAACTTAATAAGTTCGAGCTCCTGTAGTGGATGTTTAGTATCCTTAAGGTAGGTACTACTCTGTTGTATAAGGGGTTGTAAAAAAAACATCAACATACTCCCCTAATCTATTCGTGACGGAGCCTATACTATTGACTATAGGACGCCCTGGTGGTTTCTCTTGATTTTTATGTATCTTCGGAGGATAGTAAATTATAGGAATCCGGCTTTGTGCTGGTACCAGGTATTTGGCTTCTTTTTTGTTAAGGAGCCCTATTCGGCTTCCTTTCTTTATAAGGGAGGTAAGCTCCTCATGGTATAATGTAGTGGGGTTCTTTCTAAGCATCGTATAGGTATCTCCATCAGACAAAAGACGGTGCATCTCTGTGTAATAATCACATTTATCTAGTACTACTATGGCGCCCCCTTTATCTGCTGGCTTAATTACTATGTCCTTCCTTTGCTCTAGTAACTTGATCCCTCTAGTGATATGAAACGGTGTCTGTCTAGGTTTAGGGTGCAATGTCTCTATATCCCGTAATACCATATTTCTGAACACTTCTACATATTTATTATTTCCTATTAGAGGATTAAAAATTGATTTATTAGCCAGTGTGGTGTGTACAAAACTGGTCGGTGTAATATTGTTGGTATTCTTACCTCGACCTGTTATGAAATATTTCTTTAGATTTAATGTGCATGTGAATTTGTGCTCAGAAATAAAAGCCTCAAATTTATTTAGGTTTTTTTATACGAGCATATTTTAAACCTTTATCTAAAAGCAATAACTCTTCTGAACTAAGCGTAGAAGAACTCAGATTAAAAATGCCTTTTCCTAAAATTCTCTTCTCTTTCTTTTTTCATTTGCCGGCTCTGCATCCCCGTCTTCTCTGCCCCACCATGGTCTCCTTTTTTGACCCATTCCTCTTATCGTATCTGGGTGACCCCAGTTCCTTCCTAAAAAAGGGGTGTCTTAGAGAAAGTTGACTACCTCAATCTACACCTCCAATTCATTCAGGATCTGGAACTAGCAATCACATATTAACAACCATCACAGGCCATCTGAGTCCAGGACAAGATGGTCTGACTAGGGTCTATTTCTTAAAATACTCATAAGCTCTTCTTCTCTCATATGACTACCTATTTTAACTCCCTGACATCTGGGGAAACTATCCCAACCAGGTCCAGGAGTGATAGGTGTAGCAGAAAGCCAGGAGCGACTGATAGAGTTTTGAGGTGGAACATTCTTAGTGAGCCAAACCTCGTCATCAGGATTAAGGACAGGAGTGGAGAAACTGAGCAGCAGCCAGTACTTCTGACATGGTTAGAAAAAGCAGAGGAACTCTAGGATGCTTCCACAAAACCACCAGAAAAAAAGACTAATTCTGGATCTGGAATTAGGATTATTGTTAAAATCAAATTCAAGGGAGTAGTGGAACCCAAATATCATGTTGAGAATTGACAAACAAACATTTTTGTCCTCTTGGCCTGGCCATTTGACTGAGGATGAAGTACTGTGTAAAGAGGAGCAGTAATGCCAAAGCCCTTGCACAAAACATCCAAAAAAGGCCCTCCAAAACCTAAAAAAGAATTGGGCCCCCATCTGAAGCAATGCAAGTGGGAAGACCACACTTTTCTAAAATTTGACAGTATGGATAAACTTTATTGCTTTAGACACTTACAAATATTGTCACAAATATAGGATATAGGTCAATTTATTGCCACAGCATTTCCATTTTATAGATTATAAAGATGACATGTTAACAGATCTTGAGCAAGTGGAGCTCACATGGTCTTGTTTCCCCTCTCTCCCTCCCTTTCTTCCCCTCTTCTTGTACCCTCCTCTTCCTTTTTTCTTTTCTCCCTGATTGTCCATAGTGTTATAAGATGCATACTGACATTGGATATACAGTATGTGCACCATAGCCATTGTGTAGTTCTTTTGACCATGTATGTATCCAAACAAATGGTATAATGTCTGTAGAGTTTTTTGTGACACTTTCTGAACAAATGTGTGGAAAATATGGAAATGCCATTTAAAAATTTAATAACAGATCCTTTTTATTGAATACTGAATGTATTTTAATTAACTATACATTTATTCTGATCGGTCATTGTTTTTTTTACTGTGCATCATTTATTATAACTTTACAAATAGTTTTTACAATATGAATATATACTTGAGTAGATAGCAGAGTTTTCAAATTAGCCTATCTCTGTATAAAAAGCTTTACAATATCTTTGTAAAAAATAAATACGGTAAATAAAATCTTTTAAAGTCCATTACAAATGCAAATTCATGTGCTTTGGTTCTGCATTAATTTGTAATGTCAATGAGGATTGATAACATTCTCCTCTTCAGCAATTTGTTACAACAAAAAAGGCTGTTAGCTAAAAAGTGCTCTGGTAAGTGATGTTAACGGGATCAAGGCAAGTCAAACCAACTCTTTCAAAGCAGGGACACTAAGAAAATGTATTCTGTCTAGAAGCAGTCATCATTTATTCATAGCTGATCCATCGTCTCTCACTTAGTAAGCTGGCAAGCAACAAAGCTTCAAACTCTTTGTTAGCATTATAGTCTCAATGATCAGTACAGAATTGAAATCTATGGATGAAAGAACAAAGGGTTAAGTTGAGTAAAAGACAGAATAATCCATCTTATGTAACTAAAGTAATATTTACATATTCCATATTATTTTATTATGTTGTGCTGTAGTATAACAATAAAATGTATAATGTAATATAAGTTTAAACATTAAATATTCAGCCCAAAGTCAGGCACCTGCTGTTACTTTTATTAGAAACTCTGCAACTTTAGAGATTCCATCTTCCCAGAAATGAGCTCTGTCCAATGAGAGCATCATAGCAGTAATTAGGGCACTAATGTTTTAGAGCCAAACATTTTGTGATGGAATGCACCTGGGGCTCCCTGGGCACATACTGTAGAAGAGGGTTTTCAGGTTCACAAAGACAATAGCTGACACCTGGTTACCTGAGTTTTTAGTTTAAAGGGCTTTTAGGATTAAACCATTTAAAAGGCAATCAGGTTTGCTTTGACATGCCCTTTACACATTGTATGCTTATATAAATACAATAATCAGTTTTTAAAATGTTAATCTAGGCTCCACATAAAAATATTTCCCTGATTCAATTTCAGTCACTTCTCTGGATCTTCCAGTACCTCCAGTAACACTACTTGGCCACAGCACACTTGCAATTAACTTACTGCTTGGATTAGCTATGCATATAAAGTTTATTTTGCATCTCTGGCTGCACATTGACAGTGAGGGAAAACATAACATACTTGCTTTTATCTAGATACTAAGAAAACATATACATTTGAAAATCTAATGCAGTACTATATATATTATAATCCAAGAGAATATCACATGAAAAAGCTTGAACTTGAATAGGTCTCTAGATAAATAGACATACTGTATAATAGTCAACGATACATGAAGCTGACAAAGGAAACCTTTTCATCTAGCACCTATTTATAGGTTACTTGAAAAAAATCTAGGCTATTTTAAGGGAAGAAAAAAAATGAACGATCTAGAGCACAGGCTACACCAAGGTTTATAATGTAAGCACTGTCAGGCAGTATAAACTAACATGAATTTCTACTGTTAAAAAACATTTGGTGTTATTCCTTTTTGGTGAGACGTGTAAATGACCACATGGGGGATTTGCAGGGCTATTAGAAGGTATACATATAGCAGCACAAACTATAAAAAAACAAATGTAATTTAAACAGTGCTAAAGCACTTAAAGCAGACCTCCATTAAAACAATGACAAGATAAAAAGGAATAGTCCATCAAAAGATAAAAAATTAAAAAAAACAGCTTATACTGCAATATTCACCTTTAAGCCAGAGATTTCCCCATCAGTACTGTTTTTTTTTTGTCACTAGATGTCCTCTGTTTAATGGCCAGTATTATTCAACCCACTTTCTCTGAGCCTAAGTTATCCTAGACCCACTAAATTTGTCAGTAAAGCAATGTATTACTTTACATATTAATTGATATCCTTATATATAGTTGTTGCTTTAATGTTTTTCTGGTGTTAGTTTGTTTCCTATTTATGAAATGCCATTTATTGCTGGTGTAGCGCTCACCCCCCAAAGGAGCCCCCAGAACGAGTTATTGTCTAGGGGTTTTGGTCTTCAGCTGCCCCATTAGCATTTAACCGCCCTCTTCTAGTGCCCACAAAGCTTATATTCACTCCAGAAGTATAATGCTGAAAGACTTTTATTAACATCTTCACAGTAGGGAGAGAGGGTATAGGAATCCTAGACATCCAGGGTAGTACAGACATAGGGGGTGATTTACTAACCTAAACACACGCACGCACCAGGTGCGTGTGATTTTTACACAGCAAAACGTATTTATCAACCAAAAAGTATCTAAAAGCATATTTCCACTAATGTCATATATGGAAAAATCATGCACATGATGCATATATAATGCTGCTTCACAGTTTAGACAAAAAATGTTTAGCTCATGCATTTACATTCCTGCATTCATCAATGCAAGCAACACAACGTAGAGCTAATTTACACAACATCCCCTTGCAATTCATGCAGGGCTTTGCACAACACACCTGCTGGGTGTGTATACACTACAAAGGTGTCTAGATTCCACCAATAGATCATGCTGGGAGGGAACACACTACAGAGGTGTATACTTGTTCGTGGCGTGTTTATAAGGTTAGTAAATCAACCCCATAGACTGCAGACTCTTTTTAGCATCTCAGTGTAGACCCATTAGTAGCTCATCGAATAAGAATTTGAGTAACAGATGAGCAAACATGAGCACAGATCCTCAGCAGGAGAGAACCCAGACTTGCTCCTGACGTCCTCTATGTTCCAGGCACCTCCAGCAGCGATCAGCTTCCCTGATTCTCCTCCTCTGACAACAGCACAGGCCTCCTCTAACTTGAGGCACAGAAAACACTTCCCGCACTCCAGCATCTGCCCACCCTCAGGCCTCAAGCCTACCCTGGGGGGCAGGCTGGACAGCACCCAACACTGTACAAATCCACAGCTGGTCCCGAACTAGAATTGAGCACATGGCAATTCCCTCCAGTATATGTCCCATATCCAAGCATGTACCTTGGATTGAGAGAAACCCAGTGATTGGCTGGTGAGCTGTACATACGCTCACAGTGCCCCTCATTGGCTGTCCCACATTGCAGACAGGTGCAAGTGTGAGTCAGATTTAGAGCACATGCCTGGAGGACTACAACCACCAGCACAGCCCTGCATGCCTGCAGAACCAGGCGTAAGAGATATGTATATACTTGTAGAATTACAAGTAACAGCTCAGCTGCAAGTCTGCAGCTGAACTGTGACAGTTATTGACACCAAAGATTCTTAATCTAGGAAATATCCAAACTTCTTAGGGGTTCAGGAGGATTGGAGAAAATTGGACCATGCTTTATAAGTTTTTTTGCCTTCCTCTGGATCAACTATGGGTATAGGGTTCTGTTTATGGAGGTTTTCTATTTATTTTCTCTATTGGTTGAACTTGATGGCCTTGTGGCTTTTTTCAAATTATCTATGTAACTATGTGATGCAGCAACCATGTCAGAAGGAGCAGACCCTTTGTTCGGTGGTCACGCTGTTTGTGGTTTTTAAGTTTTAAGTGACTTGCAAATATACATACCATGGGCTGCACCAATGAAACATTTCAGAGTGAAATGAATCAGCAGAAGGCCCCTGTGCTATGACTGGACTTAAGTGGCAATCACCACACTTACCTTAGCACTGCACATCTGGGATTTGACATACTTACATAGAGTGGCATTCATCTCTTCAAATGCTGGATTATATCACTGCACAATACTGAGATGCTGGATCTGGGTGAGACTGTCCCTGTTTTCTATATGCATAAAGCTCCAATATGCTAGATCATGTTTTCTGAATCCTCTTCTGTTTAAAATTAATTATTAAGTTGGCTAAAATTTGAAAAGTATTAGCCCTTGTTGCATATGATTATGCCAAAGCTTTTACCTCTTCCTGATGACATTCAGTAATATAGATAATATTTAGCAGTTTTCAGTTCTCGATGCACAAGTTGATGCCATTACTCTCATTACCTTTACTGTGGTGTATTCAACACACTTGTACATCATTTCTTGCTGACTAATGTTCTGTGTATTACAAAGTTGTTGGAAATGGATATGGCATAGCCTTTGGCGAAAGCAAGGACCTTACAGATAACACTTTCCTTTCTTTGTGTCAAAAAAGTATTCTCACCTGAACATTTGGTGCACAGTAGAAAAAGCTTTGTTGATGCGGTTTTTGAATGAATATTGGGCCGTTTTCTGATTTTTCATATGCCACAGTATAAGTTTATATCCATGATAGACCTATTTTTATATTTACATTTGCAAGTGCCTTTATAACTATATTGTGTCCTTAGATCTCATGATGTGCACAGTCCACTAGAGACCCAGCAGACATCTTTTTCTTTCTTTCATTTTCATCAAACTTTGTATCAATATAGTATAGATAAAAAAAATGTAAGGCAATGGAAAGTAGGAGGTTGATTATCAAGTTGCGAGAAATCCAACTTGTAAAATGTAATCAGTAAACCTGAAAGCAATTCGCTTCACAGATGCTCTTACAGAAAAAATACCTCATGTCCATGAGCTGGTGGAATAGGAATCTCAGTGCTTGATAGGGTAAGAGCTACAGCAGCTGTACGGGAACCCAAATTACAGGTATCAGAAGATTGTAGGTTGCATCGGTATGAGAGCTGCTTACAAAATAGACCTGGGACAGTTGTCACGTCACAGTTAAAGGGTGGTCTGTACTAGAGAAAGTGTTAAGAAAGGAGATGTGAAGTCCAGGAAAAGAGGAATGGTAGAAAGGGAACAGAATGTGACAGAATGAAAAAGAGCCCAAACATCAAAGTGGGTTAGGGAGAGGAAGAAGGGGAGACAGGGACTTCCCTGAAAACGAAACCACAGCTCGCAAGGTTCAGAGGGATATGCACATGTGTATCAACTCCAAAGCTGTGGAAAGTTTCTCTGTATCATGCTCTAAAAGGTTCACCATAAAGGAAAATCAAAAATCTAGTCTACCAGGGATGAAGGGGGATACTTCCGCTCCAGGGCAGCTCTGTATGTGTTATTATCCTTAAACATTACCCATCTAAAAGCCTGATATATGTGTGTTTTTAGGCATATTGTAATGGTGAATCAGTTCTTACATTCCTGCTACAAAGTTTATACATTGAAACCAGTCTTGTATACTAGGTGAGGCAGAAGAAGCAGACATCAATTATTTTTTGTGTTAATATAATAAAGTATTTGTTGCTGATCACAATCCCTAACTTCTTTCTTTGAAATACCTTGATTTATATACATTTTGAAAAATGTGGGTAGGAGGATACAATTAATTAATTTATTTGTGTTTGAGATAAATTCATAATTTAAGAGGTTAGCAATCTTGTACGCTCTTTTTTGATAAGACAGTAAAAGGAGAAGCAAGGAGAAGCTAATTATATTGTCTCTCTGCTTTCTCTTCCTATCAGCATGGTTTATGTCAGCACATAAACTGATTGTTTCCTTGCGCTGCTTTTTTCTTAAACGTCAGGAACTTACACTACTTGCATTTAAGAAATACATTTGATGATGTAAGAATGATTCCAGAGATGCAATAATTTTGTGCCTGTTATATCTGCCTAGATTTCAGCTTCAATCAAACATTAAATATATCTTTTATTCTAATATAATTATGAAAAATTCTGAGCATTAAAGAGATACTCCAGGGGCACAGTGAGCATTTTTATGAATGCCATCATCAAAATTGCAAACATTGAAATACTAATAAAACACTCACTCAATGCCAAAGTGATTGCCACTTTTTGCCATAGCGATATTAGCACTGTTTATTGCTGTGATTTTTTTTTCTTTGACTATTATTACCCCAGTAACTCTTAGCGTCCCAGTAGCTCTTAGCCTTTGTTGCAATAGCTATGATAGCTATAGCTATGACCGCCGAGCCATTCTCTCATATATTAACAGACCTTCTTAGTACCTTTAATCTGCTGTACAGAGAGCAGTACAGCAATGAAATGGGACAGTACTTAGAGAAGATATTCACTACTATAATATCCATGACCCAATACATCACTACTAAAATGAGTGTCCAGTAAAAAAAATAATTATCTGGAAATGGAAATGTTAACCATGTTACTATTGCTTTGTTAAATAAAAAGAATAAATATTTTGATATAATTGTACCTTTAATAAAACATGTCAGACGTGTGTTTTATATTCTCAGAGACTTCCTATTGAATTATGCTGAAATCAATACATTCATAACGATGTGACACCACTTATTTCCTAGCAGGTGTAGTAATACAATTCTCTCATGTCCAAAAATTAAATGCACTTATCCCAGTGATAACAAGAAATTATTAAGATCAATGTTCCAGAGACTGTGGCATAATATCCAAATAATGAAACACAGTGATCCTAAAACACAAGCATTAAATTGCTTTGTAATCATCCACATTCAGATTTTCAATTTGTATCTGCACATGATAAATTCACCTCAATGCAATTAATGATCTCATTGGAAAACACCAACCTCTGATGTATATGAAGCAGGTAATTTTGAATCCCATAATAAACAAAAAAGATAAATGCTCTTGTGGCATTCAAAATGATCTTTTTGCAGCTTAGAGAAGAAATATAACTCTGGTTTAATGTCACCATTTGAAAAGTGGAATTGTATCTTAAATATTAATGTTTTGTTTATTATATGCAAAAAATAGTTAAAGGATGTCCAAAAAATATGAATAATAGATACTTGTGTTTTATTAACTAATTTAAAAACAATGCAACTTTTTCTTACATTTTTCAGCTTCTTTATATGCACTTAAAGTGCACCTGTGTCCAGACTATGGACATTGAAGTATGCACATTCTCTTATGAAGCTATACAAGAGCTTTAAAGCAAGCTCTCACTGACCTCCATATCTGCATGTAATGTAAAGTAATTCCTTCTCAAAGTGCTCAACAGAGGCACTGAAATCCCAGCTGCTCTCCCCTTATTTACTCTGTTTGCAGGGACTTGACGGACTGCCGGCCTTCTAATGTAAACAGACAGCAGGTGCCTTGAGTTTTGAGGGCTTCTTTTAAAGTTCATTTACTGCTTGTTAAAATATATCAATAATTTAATGTCTATAGTCACACACAAGAGCACTTTAAAGTGTATTAAATCTCAAAAACAAAGCTTTAATCATTACTACATTTTACCAATCTATCGACGTGCTGGCTGCATTAGTATTTGTTAGGCCTTTCTCTCTTTATTATTCACCTAGTAATCCTGAAAATAACAAACTTCCTGGCCCTTTGTAGCTATGCTTATTTTCTCACTGTGACTATCGAAGGAGCTAAAATTGTCTCACAGGCTGGACTTCAAACATGTTTTCCTTTGTTCATCTCCATTGTTTTGATCTCAAGGTAAGTCCCCATGGTGAAGCACGTTAATGAGTTTTTTCTTCCCACGTTAAACAGGGTTATTCACAAAAGGGTGAAGAGTTTGGAGAAGGCAGGAGAAGTGAATAATCTAGGTCAAAATAGCTGATTTGGAAAAATTCTCAGTTCATTTTCCAGGTCAGCTATGTTGTCCTCAATTGTTCACTTCTCCTGCCTTCTCCAAACTCTGCACCCTTTTGTTAACAACTGTGACAAATGTATTTTTCAAATCTAGGGAATAGCAGAGGTCTCAAAGCTATAAACTGGCAAATTTATTTGGAGGGCACACAACACTATCAATGTGTATCTGCACCTTTGTTAAGAGTAGGAGCTGGAATTCTAGATTTTATTTGCAGAACTGTTGCTGTTTGTAGCAGAATGTTTCTGATACAATACATGTACTTGAGATAATTTCAGTTGATTATCATTATTTACAGCACAAACAATAATATAAGGTTTACAAAGGGCCTGTAGGAGGTGGAAGTTGACCTATATTACCATACAAAAGGGTCTCCAGAAAATAATGGTTTCTATCTAAGGCTTTGGGATACAGTAATAGTTTTATTCTTTTTCTGCTGAGAGATTTAACCACTTGTTGACTTTAATCTTATTAGCAGCACATTGATTTTAGCAAGTTGTGAATTGGGTGACTGCCAACACGTATATAAATATCTCAGTAATAGAAATGAGTGAAATTGGCTGTTTTTGCTTTTCCCAAATTTCTCTAAAAGGCCATCATTTCAGGGAGATGCTAATGGCAAAGGAGAAATTAAGGTGATTTGTAACAGTGTTTATATCTGCATTGGGATTAAATTGGCTTCTGAGGGTTACAGAAGCTTAATTAGGCTTTGCATTGCATATCAACACACATAAAATGAATGTCAACATGTAGGGTTTTTGTGTATATGTTATTTGACTTTTTTCACCAAAAAAGAAAAAAAAAGTTAAAAACAAAACATTTTAAGCGACAGTACAAAAAATATATTATTATTTATTCTTTATTTTTCCAGTTGTTTGTTATTTTTTACAGGGATAAAAAGGGGCAAAAAGTGACTACACAAATACAAAGCATTTTGACACCGTTTTATGAAAAAAGAGTGCTAATAAATGCTTACTGACCAAAAGGGTGCCCAAACCTTTGCGCACGCCACATTTTGTGCTTTATTGTTATTGAATATGTTGGGTTTAGAATAAATACATATTGTACCTCAAATTTTACAGAAATATATTTGTGTGGTAGCACTGGGCTGGGGGCAGAGGGAGTAATTCTCTCCAGGCCATTGCAAATAAAATATATTGGACTGGTATTCCTAAATAGAGATATTTCCCTTATTCATGCCTTAATAGGCAAAGAGCTGAATGTGCCTACGTTTAATTCATGGGACAGTCATCAACCTCATCAGAAAATGTAGCCTAAAAATGGTACCTCAGCACACTCAAATAGGCATTTTGCTAGCTTAGCAGAGTCTTTGAAGTATGATAAGGCATGGGTTCATGATAGACCATGATGAACATGTACAGTAGGTCCCTGAAGACCTCATTGACAAAAATGTAAAATACACCAGTGGTATTGGAAATGGTGTGCTGAAGGTCAATCTGTAGTATTTCTAATACCCAACTCTAGTGTTAAAGGCAGTCTTCCATTCATCATCATGGCATACATGGATTAGGTTACATGCACCCCTGAGATCCAAATTGGTGAAGATGGAAGCTTCTTTTAGTCTGTCAAACATCTCACATATTAAGGATAATGGATAATGATTCTTAATGCTAATGCCAATGACAATGCATGGTGTCAAAGAGTCATCTTTCTTGGCCACAAAGAAGTATCCCATATCCTCTGGAGTTACAGACATTTTGTAAGTCTTCAGTGATGTACAATAACAATATTCTGTCATGGACTGTGATTCTGGCACAGGCAAAAAATAGATTCAGATGTTAGGTGGGATGGCCCTGGAAAGGAAATCAAAGACGCAGGCAAACAATCTGTGAGATGGGAGTACCTCAGCTGACATCTTGCAAAAGACATTCCAGAAATCACTGTATGTGGGTGGAAGAGAGAAAGATGTCATAGTAGTGTAAATAGTGAGCTTCTTGCTGGAAGACCATGGTTAAACAAGGATAGAAGTGAGGAGGGCCTCAGGCCAAATCTATGTGTCGGGAATGAAGCTAGAGCCAAGGCAAACCCAGGACAATGAAAAAGAGGCCTTAGATATTACTAGAAAAGATATCCATTGATGGTGGAGTACCCCCACAAATATTTGAATGGGGCAAGTTTGAAAGTAGATGGGACCCCCAGAAAGGATAAGATGGGAAGAAAGAGGAGTTAGGGATAGCTTCAAGAACAACACTGTACCTCAGTCCATGAAGTTACCCACAGCGCAAAAATCAATGTAAGCCAAAAGAGAGTGTGGGCAAGAATCGACATGGAGGTGCATATCCAAAATGAGACATGACTGCGAGGGTGATGTAAGTAGGTCTAATAATCCACCCTCCGTGTGTATTAGAACTGAGAGTTTTCAGGGTGGAGAGAGCAGGTATTCCAAAAATGCCCCTTAGCACCCCAGTAAAGGCATAGACTCAAATTTTGGCATCTTATGCAGTCCTCAGATGACTGTCTGGTTCTCTCTAGCTGCATGGGTTCTTCAACAGGCAGTGCAGTAGATAGTGAAGACTGAGATTGTTGAGGGGCTGTAGTCCCAAAATACTGTAACCTACAAAAGATTGATACGGATGTGATGTCTTCTAGGACCTCTCCTACAAACAAATGTCAGCTGAATTACAGAGTTATGTTAATTAATCAAAATTTGTGGGGGATAGTTCTTCCAGATAATTCATCTTCAATTCTGTATGTAAGGCCTTGCTAAAATGTGGCAACTATGGCCTTGTTGTTCCAGGTTAATTCCACAGCAAAACTGTGAAAGTGGAGAGAAGCGTGGCTTCTTCATTCCATGATAGGGCTTTAACTTGCATTTTTGGATGGCACAGCAAACTGTGTTCACAGACAATGATTTTTGGAAGTAGTCCTGAGCTCATGCAGTGATATCCATCCCAGAATCATGCCCGTTTTTAACGCAATGCCGTCTGAGGATCATGGGCATCCAATATTGCCTTTCAGCCTTGTCCCTTGTGCACAGAGATTTCTCCAGATTCTTGGAATACTTTGATGATATTATGCACTGTAGATGATGATATATTAAAGTCTTTGCAATTTTACCTTGAGAAACATTATTCTGAAATTGGTCTACAATTTTTAGATGCAGCTTTTCACAGATTGGTGAACCTCTGCCCATCTTTACTTCTGAGACACCCTGACTCTAAGATGCTCTTATTATACCCAATCATGTTACTGACCTGTTGCCAATTAACCTAATTAGTTGCAAAATGTTCTTCCAGCTCTTCCTTGTTAGTACTTTTTTGAGATGTGTTGCTGCCATCAATTTCAAAATTATTTTTTTTCCTAAAATTGTACATTTCCTCAGTTTAAATATTTGATATGTTTTCTATTTTCTATTGTGAATAAAATATGGGTTTATGAGATTTGCAGAGTATTGCATTCTGTTTTTAGGTAGATTTTACGCAGCGTCCCAACTTTTGGGGAATTGGGGTTGTAGCTTTTATTTTTAAGGGAATACAAAGCAACATTTACGGGGGGAGTTGGGTAACTGAGCTGTAAAAAAATAATACAAGGTCTTCTTTAAATATAAGTAGATGCCAGCATTTACATCAAGGGAAGGCAATAGGCTGTAATGAATTCCAAATATCAATTTTTTACCCCATACATATCCTACATATAGCAATGCCTATTATTTTTTTTCTTTGGTGCCCACCCTTTTAATCAAAAATGTCCCCCCTCCCTGGAGTCTTATGAGAGATTTGTTTTGACCATAATGATGTTATTGTTTTTGTTGTTATTTATTTATGACAGGAGATATGTATTATCATTCAACAAAGAGATCTATCAGTGAAAACAATCTTTAAATACACACCTTAATTTCTTCAGCCATGCATTATTATTTTTGTTTTTTACCCAATAACTTATATTTTGCATTCTGCAAGATAGTCTTTCAGTTAAAAACGCCAACTAAAAAGAGTTTTATAGTTGCCTAAAGTGATTTTGTCGTATCAATTTTGCAAGATCTGACTCATATATAGAATAACTGTATTGCTTTCGACTTTCTCTGACAGTCCAAAGAAAGAGCAATGCATACAAATCATTTTACTATTTAAAAGTTCTGAATAAAACATTCTAACCTTGTCATACTAAGTGACAGACAGAAATGTCACCATTGTTTGCCAGGGACAAATAATCCATACACTTCATGTATAATTCATCTGATCTTTAAGAATGTTTAACTATATTGAATTTAGATAAATTTCAATGTTAAAGTGAATCAGTTACACTTATTTCAATCTACATGCTTACCTTATCACTTATTTTCTCCTTGCCAGGTTTCTTTTTAACCTTAAACTAACCTAACTTTTATAAAACTGGCAACATTGTTTGTCCACTGATGTACAATGGCTATCTATAGTGTAACCTACACTATCAGGAAAAAAAATTATGAGATTTATTCCCAAACTTGTTTGGAAAATGATCAATGTATATGTTAGTGGAGTTATATGAAGCATATTTCTTTCTTTTGTTTAAAGAGTTATTCAAGCTTTTGGGGATTTCTTTGATCCCTTGTATAATGTATAACGCCTGGCACAGGGATCTAAGAAATCCTGAAAGTTTGCATCTTTAGTAAGTTAGCCTATAAAGCGTATCACCTAAAGTGTATTTCAACTTTTGCAATCAAATTTGAGAAAAGCCTTCGGTATGTTTGTTATGTGATACTATTCACACAGCATAAAGAAAAATAATTAAAAAAAAATCCTTACCTTTTAGATGTTTTGTTAGAGCAGGCAAGATGGCCAATTCTATGTTTTTATCAGCACCTTCACAGTGGTCTGTCCTAATGGAAACTCTTAGGACTGAAATTTGGGGATTGGATTTGGGGATAGCCTTTCTCTCATTCACTTAACATAAGATTGATAAGATCACATTAACATACAATGGACAAATTACTTAGACCCCTTACCACTCGCAACCTCTCCTAACACTGCAAGGAAAGATAAGCAAGTAGACATGTTAACCCTTAAAACCCTAACCCAAGTTTAAACTCCAATAAGCATTTTTAAAATATTTTGTTAGCGTATGCTGTGAATGAGAACATGTAACAAATATAAAATAGGTGTTATCCCACTTTGGCTGCAAAAGTGGAAATACACTTTAAACTACAAACTTTCTACACTAATCAATAACTAACACAGTACAATGCTCTACTACTGCTTTTGTTTGCACAGAAAGACTTATTTAATCATTGTAATGTGTCTATGCTGAACATTCATCTTGCAATCTGAATATATGATTTCCAGTTTATCTCCTTTAGATCTAACAAAATTATGTGGTAAAAGCCCTAGCTAAAGAATCTACTTGAATCCATATTTGTACCTAGTCAGGTAGGCTCTTATTCTACATGATTGTTAGTAGATCTAAAAGGATTTTTAAATGAAATTGCAAATTTAGATGCCAAATAATATATCAATAGGCAATAAGAACGAAATGTAAAGCTGAGAGCCTGTACCATACAAAGATGTTAGTACCCATTTTGTATTTCACACTTTTTGGGGGAAATGTTTACAGAATCCTATATTTTCTGCATAATGAAAAAAATTATGAAAAGTAATACTGTGTCATGACAATTATGTGGGGTTGCAAAACAGCAGAAAACTTAGAGGGTTATTCACGAATGAGCCAAATGATCCAGCCGTAGCTTTGGCTGATCCTTTGGCTCACAGTGGCCCCCGGAGCCCTTCAGTTCAGTTGAACAGAAGGGATGCTGTACGGGCTATTTACTATAGCCCGTACAGCAGCCGAAGGCCACCGAGCAGCTCAGACGTGCTGAACCCATATGCTTCGGCTCAGCTGAGCCGTAGTGACAGGCAAAGTGTGGAGAAAGGTCAGCCGAAGCCGTCCAATCTCCAAGCACATAACATCTGGGCGGGAGTGCATTGCGTGCGGTCGGGTCAGCGTACGTCTTTTCAAAATTATTTATTTTCTTTAAAATATATTGATTTTTTTAATTTTCCTTTTTTAAATAATTCTTAAACTTTTTTTCCATTTAACTTTTTTTGTATTCTGCTCGCTACCAAGGGGCATTCGGTTATTCACTCACTGCGGTACAGCCCCATGAGAATAGGGGCAAATGGCAGCAAGTGAGCTGCCAGAGCTTCGGCTCAGCCAATCCAGATGTTGCTTGTTCGGCTGACCGAAGGAAGCCGATGTACGGCTGATTTTAGCCGTTGCACGGCTGATTTTAGCCGATGCACGGGTGATTTTAGACGATGTATGGCTGAAATCAGCCATACAAGGCTGAAGTAAATAGTCGAACAGCATTCGGCTCACTTCATTTCGGCTCGGTTATTCACTTGGCTGCCTTCGGCAGCTAAGTGAATATCCCCCATAGATACCATATTGTAAATAGCTGATGTATTAAAAAACTTTATAACTCATCAGCTGGCCCTAAAATTGTCTTCTACCTCCAGCGTGTATAGGGATACTCATTGCAGGCCAATGTTCCTTCATTCATTCTATTATATCGTTTCAGTTATAGGTAGAAGGGAATATGTGAAGTAGCACATACAAGTTGCTTATTGTATAAAAATATATATATTCTTTATTAAAATACTTAACAAAGATGACAGATTAGTGATATCATTAAATGGTACAAAACCTCCCTGGATCACATATAGATACATACTGTGTATATGACAATAACTTATTAACATATATCTCCTTAAATATCTCCCAGCTGAGGGGCGTGGCCGGGATGTGAAACAGCACGGTTGTGTCTGGAGGAGCTCCGTCGCTGCACTAAAGATATCCGTGACACATCCTGTCAGTTCAGCCCTAATTTCACTCACCTGAGCTCTGGTCGGTGTCCGGTGCCGGGTGACATGACCGCCAGGTCCGGCATACGTACCGACACTCCGAAACGAGGTAAAAAGGCCAAGGGAGCGGCCCCACGCTTGTCCGGCGCCATCTTGTCCCTATCTCCATTGCCTGCAAGTGCTCCGGTTCGGCCTGCGGAGTGGAGGGAGGCTCCGCGAATCCTTCAGTGGCCCCTTCGGATGTTCCAGACACCGCATCTGCCCCAGGTACTAAGAAGGTTGAAACCAAAACTATCCTGGAAGCCATAGAGGGCTATAAAATAGCCCTCACTGCAAAAATAGACCCTCTGGCGGTGGAATGCATGCTAATCAGACATGATTTAGATAAGATCAGGGGCAGACTCTCACAGGCTGAGACGTGGGTGTCTGGGGTGGAAGATTCGGTGCAGGATCATGCCACATCCATACAGGACCTGCAACATACAGTAAAGATGCTGGCGGCCAAGGTGGATGATTCTGAAAATAGGATGAGGCGGAATAATGTGCGTGTGGTGGGCCTACCTGAAGGCACGAAGGGCACACAGCCTAATACATTTGCAGAGGCCTTCTTTAAAAATCTGCTGGGCCTGGAGGAGCTGCCCCCCACCTTTGTGGTGGAAAGGGCTCATAGAGTCCCCACTGGTCGTCCGGCCCCCGGGAGCCCCCCGAGACCTTTTCTGGTGCGCCTCCTGAATTATAGGGATCGAGACCAGATTTTGGCAGCAGCCAGGAATCATCAGGACTTTCGCCATGAGAATGCCTCGGTTCGTTTCTTTCCTGACTTCTCGGCTGAGATTCAGAAGAGGAGGAAATCCTTTGTGGATGTATGACGCCGTTTGAGAGAAAAAGGTATCCAGTACAGTATGATTTATCTGAGCAGATTAAATAAATAATTTTTTACAAATCGATAACGATGGTCCGTCCCGATATCTGAAATTAACCCTTGGACAACCTACAAGTAGTAGGCGGCCCGAATCCTTTCCCTTTTTTTGTTTGATGTATGCTTCTGGTTAAGAATTGGATAAATCGGACCATTACTAAAGGGTAATAGATTAGAGCTGGACCTCCAGAAGCGAACAAACCTCTCTTGCTATACAAAATTGGCCTGACTTTTTTCCCCCTTTGTTCATAGACTAAGACTGCATGGTAACCGATTCCATGACACCTGTCACAGATGGATTCCGGAACTTGGGATACCCAGGCCTATGTAACTTTGCTTTACCAATGGTCTCCTGCATAATGTGCTGGTCCTGGAGATACTCTGTTATCCGTATATCTGAATGATGTTATCTTATTATGTAGCGACAACTGTTAGCTCCACTGCAGCGTGGACAGACACTAGTTTTCTTTTTTTCTTTTTTGGTGCCACTTTTGGGACCTTAATTTTTGGTGTACCGCCGTATGCTCTAGTGCATGTGCCCTTTAGTATAAAAGGATTCATCACTGGACTGTTTTTTGGGGTTCTGGGGTAAACTTCCCGGGGACAATGTTGTTGTTCTGTTTAAAGTGTTTCTCTGGGAAGAGGGGTTGTTTGAATATTTTTGGGCCCTGGGGGATTGTGTGTTGTCCTGGATTCCACCTGCAGCCTGTGCGGAAAATGTCCCTGTCTCCATGTGTCATACAGCACCATGGGTTTGGATGATGTAACGATGGTATCATGGAACGTTAGGGGGTTAAATAACAAGTTTAAGCGGTCCTTAGTATGTAATTACCTGAAACAACTTAAACCACATATTGTGCTATTGCAGGAAACCCATCTAGATGGGAGCAAGGTGTTGGCCCTGGATACAATGTGCAGTGCATGCTACATATTCCCCGTACTCACAGGGTGCCTCTGTGCTAATTAGTAAATCTCTTCCCTGCACCTTCCTCCACACTGTCACAGACCCTAGTGGGAGGTTTGCGATAGTGGTTTTGGATGTCAACGCTACTACATTGGCCGTGGTCAGTGTTTATGTCCCCCCGCCTTTCCAGGTTCAGATTCTTTATGTAGTCTTAGAAAAACGTACACAGTAGCTTCCTTTGCCGATCTTAATTGCTGGAGATTTCAACAATGTCCTGGTCCCCTCCCTAGATTCTTCCAATTCGGCTAGACCACCTGGTATTGAATTACTGTCCTGGGCGGAGACGGGCGGAGTGGAGGAGGTGTGGAGGTGGAAACACCCTGGGGTCAAGGCGTATTCCCATATCTCTCATACCCACTGTTCCTCCACCCAGATAGATATGGCATTTGGCAACCAGCCTATGCTGGGCATGATCTCTATCGCTTCCTACCTCCCTGGTGGACTGTCTGATCATGTTCCACTTTCCATTACTTTTTCAGTACCGGGAGGGAGGAGGTCGGGGTGCTGGAGATTACCCCCTGGAGTGGTTGGGAGAGGTGAGAGTGGAGGAGAAGGTAACTCCAGCCATACATACCTATTTGCAATGCAATGCTGGCACAGCACTGGCCCGGATAGTCTGGGATGCCTTTAAGGCCCATATCAGAGGAAAATATATTTCTAGTATTAAGGCTGTCAGTCGGGAACACTGTGCTGCCCTAAACATATTACAGGATGAAGAAGCAGCACGGGCTGTGGCCTATGCGGACTCACCTGGGGAGTCCGCGCTGGCTGCCCTTAAACAAGCCAGACGCTCTATTAATCTTCACCATGTGGAGCTAACGCAGTGTTCCTTGAGGCAGTCGAGGGAAGCCTTGTTTGAGCGAGAAGACAAAAATGGCAAGCTTCTGGCACTGTTGGTGGCGGAACAGAGGTCGCAAACTAACATCCCAGCCATTCTGCCGGACAGTGGGGAAAGGGTTACGGATCCATCCCTCATTTTGCAGGAGTTTCTTGCTTACTATAAAACTCTGTACTGCAGGATCCCAGAATATGATCTGGGTTCCCTCCTTGAACTCCTGGGTGGGCTTAGTCTGCCACAATTGGACTGGGGGGATAGAGAATATTTGGAGAAGCCTCCTACAGTAATGGAGATACAACTGGCGATAGCTTCCTTTCCTAATGACAAGTCCCCTGGGCCGGATGGCCTCCCTGCGGAGTGGTATAAGAAATATGTGGACTCTGTCGCCCCCTGGCTCAGAGACACTTACCTAGCTTGCCTGGAGGAAGGCGCTCTGCCTGACTCTTTTAAAGAGGCACATGTGGTTCTATTGCCCAAACCTGGCAAAGACCTACTCCTCTGCTCCTCATACAGACCTATTGCCCTATTAAACATGGACCTCAAGATATTAACTAAAGTACTAGCAACACGCCTCTCAAAAGTAATTGGGTCCTTGGTCAACATTGACCAAACGGGATTTATAACTGGCAAATCTATGGATACCAACTTACACAGGCTGTTCACAAACCTCCAGCTGACGCATGATAATGTGGGTTCTAGGGCCTTGGTCTCCCTGGACGTGGCCAAGGCCTTTGACTCTGTTGACTGGGGATACATGTGGGGGGTGCTCAGATTGATGGGATTTGGCCCTCAGTCCCGAGGTGGGTTAGCATATTATATGATACCCCTAGAGCAGCCCTTAAGATCGGACCTCTGTTATCTGAGGCCTTTGTCATTGAAAGGGGAACCCGGCAGGGATGCCCCTTGTCTCCGGGTCTGTTTGCGCTGGTGATGGAGCCACTGGCTATTGCCCTCCGCTCCTCGCAGGAAATCTCTGGACTCAAAATAGAGGGTATAGAGCAACGTTTGGCGTTATATGCAGACGACCTTATCCTATTTCTAGCAGATGCTGGTCCCTCCTTGCGGGCAGCACTGAATATTTTAGATACGTTTGCGGTCTTCTCCGCACTGAGGGTTAACTGGTCTAAGTCCCATATAATGCCTCTGGATCCACAGACTCAAGCTGCGGCGGATGCCACTGTCCCTCTCCTGTGGGTGGACACTATAACTTACCTGGGAGTCCAAGTGACTAAGACGGTGAGGGACTATTACCCCCTTAACCTTCTTCCCTTACTTGCAAAACTTAAGACGAGGTTAGCATCCTGGAAGCACCTTCCCCTATCGTTGGTAGGTAAGGTCAATCTGATAAAAATGAAATTCCTGCCTCTGTTCTTATACCTGCTTTGGAAGTCCCCGGTCTGGGTCCCTCAATTTTTCTTCCATAACATCAATTACCTTCTTAGCACCATACCACCTTACTGAATCTATGAGAGCCACGATTATGGCCTGGACCTCTACCAGCAAACAACTAGGCCTGACCCACCAGGGTTGGTCCCCCCATACATCTCTTTGGAAAAATACACTGCTCTCTCATTTTTTTAACATCCCTGATTTTCATGTATGGCCTAGAAAAGGCATGAAGACCCTGGGAGATATTACGTTAAATAACGAAATTATGACATTCGATCAATTGAAGGTTAAATTCCGCATCCCCAACAATTACCTGTTCCGCTACCTGCAGGTGCGACATGCCTTCCAGGGCCAATTTGGGGGCTCGACATGTATAGTACAACAGTCCAGACTGGAAAATATGCTTAGAAGAGATCCGCTCCACAAGCCGCTTTCTGAAGTATATAGGCTTATGTTCCAATCCTCATCGGTACATGCGCTTAAGTGTAAAACCCCCTGGTTGTTGGATGTCCCTGAGTTAACGGAGGAGGAGTGGGAGGACGTTTGGGACTATCCGTTTGGTCACCTGATTTCTGCCAGAGACAAGCTTATCTAATTTAAAATACTACACCAGATTTATTATACACCCGTGAGACTGGCCCGCATCTATGGGGGAGGAGGTTTTGAAAGTTGGAGATGCTTTGACCCGTTGGCGGATCTTGTTCACATATTGTGGGTCTGCCCCCGGGTCAGACCGTTTTGGGAGGCGGTGGCGAATATTGTGTCAGAATATTCTGAGGACAGGTTCGTGCCTAGTGTACGGACATGTGTTTTGGGACTGACCGAGCCCCTTGCCCCTACTGTCGCAACTCAGACGTTTATAGGAATCCTGCTATTTTGTACCAGGAAGGTGATAATCCTGAGATGGAGACAGAGTGCACCCCCAAGCATCTCTGACTGGAAGGGCCTAGTCAACACATATTCAATCCTCTATAAGGCAACATATCAGAGGAGGGGATACCCCCAGAAGTTCTCCAGAGTCTGGGGAGGATGGCTGAAGTCTGCGGATACAACGATCTAAGAGACTTGGATTGTATTGTATTGCAATGTATTTTATGTAACTCCTTTATTTGTTTTTAGAACACCCCTACAGTGAACTGGCAATGGGGATCTGAAGTAATATTATAATTGTGTACACAGCCGCTGTATATCCAACCTAATGGACTATATATTCCTGTTTGAGAGGCTGACACTTCGCATGGGATGGCGGGTGCTGGGAGGACACACGATTGTTTAGGGTGGGGGGGAGGGAGCATTGGGATGTGAGATGTCCCTATGCTGGGGTTGGGGTTGTTATATATGTTTTCTTGTTTGTATATGATGTACTGAACTGTGTGCCTTCACGGACGTGAAGGTACTGTACTATGTTTTGTACTAAAAACCTTAATAAAAAGAATTTACAAAAAAATATATATATATCTCCCAGCTGCACATGACATGTGCCATTAGCGGCAAACGGCGTGGTTTGGTGCGGCGAGATTAGAGCAGGGAGAGAGAGGGGAGATGTGGGCTGCTCGGATTGAGCAGAACGCATCCAGTAACTGTTTGAAGGACACATCATGAACAGGCGTACCTTCTTCCCCATTCGTTGGCCCGCATGGTCCCCTACTTCCCTTACCTCCCGGGTTGTTTTGGGTTGGCTCTCCGGCAGTAGGGACGCATGTCAGTAGGACAGAGATTCCATCAATGGCACCTACATATTTTCCTGATGAAGCCTTGAGCGAAACATGTCAAACTGGACACATCATAGATCTACTGAACATTTATGGATGAATTTATTTATGCATTTATATAAAGAGATATTTAAGGAGATATATGTTAATAAGTTATTGTCATATACACAGTATGTATCTATATGTGATCCAGGGAGGTTTTGTACCATTTAATGATATCACTAATCTGTCATCTTTGTTAAGTATTTTAATAAAGAATATATATATTTTTATACAATAAGCGACTTGTATGTGCAATTTTGAACTGGGTCTCCTTGCATTTGATGACACTTTTAAAGCCCCATTTCTTTATTTTTGTATTCTGTATACTTAGGGGTGTGGTGTCCTAGTTCGTGTGGTGATTCGCAATTTTGTGTACAATAATATGTGAAGTAGGAATTGTCATGCAATATTGAATTGTCCTATTATATGCCAGTGTTTACTGACACGTTTACATGATACATTGTAATGACATAAAGAAGCTGTTCTCTAAGATGATGTGTTCACGTATGGGTGGAGTAATATGAACAATAAAATAATGTATATATGTTTGGGATGTTTTTATCATTTCATTTTCTAGTTTGCATTTTTTGCTGTTTTTATCCACTAAAATGTTAGTCATAAATATTGTTTTTATCTAGATTTTTACCAATAAGACTATGTTAGTGTTTGTTACTATGGTAACATTGAGAAAATAAGAGACAGTCTTAGACACAATGTGAGCCTTCGACAAAGACCTATTAATGAAACATGACATATGGAGCCATTGCATGTACCACATGAGAGATTGTGTTTGAGAAGTTTAGTTGGTGGAGCAACAAGAGCAAATGCTTGATGTTGCGGTTAGTGCTGTGAAGCACTCACAAATTCTAATTTGAATGGTTTGTATGATTTTACATTGAGAATTAATGGGCCAAGATATTGTCAGGGAACCAAGAAACCGGACAGAAACTTAAAGTACAGGTTTAAAAAATAAAAGGACTTTATTGAAAACAACAATAAACATAAATGCAAAAACAATGGAGAAATTCCAGGACATCGTCAGTGCCAAGCCAGAGGTCAGAAGCCACAGTTGGTAGTCTGCCGAAACAGGTCAGGGAACACCGAGAGCAGGATGAATGGAAATAAAGCCAGAGACAGGAACCAGGAGATTAGTCAGCCAGAGCTAGGGTCATACACGGAGAACAGGAACAACTGCAGAGCACGTGGTTGAGCCGAACAAACGCAAGGACGGAGACTGAATGGATACGCTATTGGGTAAATAGTGAGCTGGTGTTAACATCATCACTCTGAGACAGGAATTTGCCAGGAGTTTTGTCCGGAGTAGCAGAATGATGATGTTAAATTGTTTGAGCATAAGACGGTGCCAAAGAGGAACCACGGTGCCAGAAACACTACACAAGCCATGCTGCAAGCAACTGGACCAGGAATAGCTAGAAACCCTGACAGATATGAGGAGGTGATTTACCTTGCTTCATTTTTTTATGGTTTTTTTAAGAGGTCTATTTCCCATATGAAATCATGAGATTTTCTATAATGATTGAGTGCTACACCCTTTTTGTGATAGAAAGGGTATAAGAATGGTGAGTGGTTGTGGAAAACACTTGGTAAGCACTTGATTCGCAAGTGTGGATATTTGTAGACACTTGCAGACATGTACTATTATTTAATATTAACATAAATGGTACACTCTCGTTTCCCTGGATTTTATTGATTTATTCATTGTATTCACATGTATTATTAATGAGGTTTCAGAGTAATCTGTGTTAAAATCAGATTATTCACTTGATCGGTGATATATCATTATAAAGCACTTTAAGGTTTTATGTTTCACTTATGCTTATATTTATAGCTAGTAGTAGCTATTCACGTTCAACTGTACTTGTTCTGTAATGCTGACGATATCTTGTAGCTTATCCAAGCCACTTCTTCAATTGTTATAGTTAGTGTTTTTTTGGAGAAGGTTAGTGCTGCAGAGGTTTGTTTTATTTAATTATTTTATAAGTATACACTGACTGACTTTATCAGCTTACGTCATATAGTCAGATAGAACCTAGAAAGTGCAAACATTTACTTTTCATATAAAGTTATGTCTGGATGAAAAGCTGATATGTTTTGAGTCAATAAGCTTTGGTTTGTTAATTCAATACTGGGCTGGCATTTGGGGTGGGCAAACTGGGCAATAGCCCAGGGTCTCCACAATCTGAAGTGCTCTCAGGAGCTTCCCCCTACCTGTCCGCAGCCACCCCTGTAATTGTGGAGATCTACCATCTGCTGATCACACTGATAGTTTGGAGCATTACCTCTGGCACCAGGCTCCAACCACCTTCCTCTCTGTGCAGGAAGACACAGGTTGCAGGACAAGTAGAGCTTCAATGCTTCATCTGTACGTTTTTTTCGGACTGAAATATGGTCTGGGTTCTTATTTTATGTATGAGGCATACATATCTGTGTGTATGTTTATGTTTGAAAGGCAATGCTGTTTGTATATTTGTGAGTAATGTGCAGATTGCATGCTTGTTTGCATGTAATGTACAGATTGTGTGCAATGTGCAGACTGTGTATATGTATGTGTTTGTGTGTATTGTGAAGATTATGTGAAATGTGTAGACTGTGTGTGTGTTTTATGTAATGTGAAACTTGCATGTGTTTGTGTGTAATGTGAAGATTGTGTGTAATAGACATGTGCAATTTGTTTCGTTCCGAATCGAAATTCGGACGAATTTTCGGAAATTCGGACGTATCCGAATTACGAATTACAGACATAACGAACGCAAACGAATCCGAATTTCCATTTCCGAAATTCGGTAGCGTTCGTACGAACGTTCGTTTCGTGTTCTGTTCTTATTCGTTTCTTATTCGTTTCTTATTCGTTTCGTTCGTTGGAGCAAAGTGACATTAGAAAAGGAGAAAAATATTTTTTCCCCCTCAAATGTCACTTTTGCTGCAAACGAATACGAAACGAATAAGAAACGAATAAGAAACAAATATGAAACGAATAAGAACAGAAAACGAAACGAACGTTCGTACTAACGCTACCGAATTTCGTCCGAATCCGAATTCCGAATCCGAATTGACTTTCACACCCGAATCCCGAAAAACGAAATAACACAAATCCGAATTTAAAACGAAACGAAACTAATTTTTTGGCAGTGCACATGTCTAGTGTGTAATGTGAAGATTCCATGTAATGTGAAGATTGTGTGTATGTTTTGTAGGGATGCACAGATACTTTTCGAGTACCAGTGCAGATACTTGGCATTTTCATGAGAACTACCGGGGTTGCAGAGGTTGCAGCTGGGACCTGGCTCTGGCGCTCCACCACTGTCGTGAAATCATTAGTCTGTATTGTTTCAGAAAAACTGTCACATGACAAACAAAAATGTATCAGTACTCGTACTTGTAAGTACTCGGCAAGTACCAGTACTCGTACTCACAAAACTGGTATCTGTGCATCCCTTTATTTATATTTATAAAAACAAAATCATACATTAAAACAGAGATGTACAAATCCCAGGAGCTCCGTGTGCTTCTTACACATGACAGCGGCCTCCTAACTTTAGAATTTTTCTCTAGTCTAGTCTTGGAGCTCAAAAGTATCGGTACATGTACTCGTACTTGTGCCGAGTACTGTACTTGGTATCTGTGCAACCCTATTTGTGAGTAATGTGAAGATTGTGCATGATGTGCAGACTATGTGTGTGTTTTATGTAATGTGAAGCATGTGTGCATGTTCATGTGCAATGTGAAGATTGTGTGTAATGTGAAGATTCCATGTAATGTGAAGATTCCATGTAATGTACAGATTGTGTGTATATTTGTGAGTAATGTGAAGATTGTGCGTGATGTGCAGACTGTGTGTTTGTTTTATGTAATGTGAAGCATGTGTGCATGTTCATGTGCAATGTGAAGATTGTGTGTAATGTGCACATTGTGTGTAATGTGAAGATTCCATGTAATGTGCAGATTCTGTGTATATTTGTGTGTAATGTAAAGATCGTGTATAATGTGCAGACTGTGTGTATGTTTTATGTAATGTGAAGCGTGTGTGCCTGTTCGTCTACAATGTGAAGATTGTGTGTAATCTGCAGTTGTGTGTAATGTGTAGACTGTTTAGTTTACTAATTTGCAGTAAGATTGTAGTCCATCATGGGAGCTAGCTTGGAGCGGTGACTACTTTACAACACACATAGGGACCATGCGGAACAAAAGTAGCCACCCTCCAGAAGGAAGGACAGTGTCCGCACCAATTCAGAGATGATTTGAGGATCTACTGAGTGATACACAAATAAGATACATTTTTGTTAATAGTTAGTGTACCTAAATGCATTTTTAAGGTTTAACTCCTAAGTTTAATGTTACCTTACGCTTATGTTTCAACATTTTATTATATTCTATTCTTTCCATTGCTCTTCAGTGCAGTATTTTCTACTTTTTTAAACTACTCTGCACAGCTGTAATGGTGAGTACCCCAAGGCAAGAATAGCCAGTGCTACTGTGGGATCTGGCACCCATTCATTTCATAAGGTACTGTTTCAGTCCCTCCAACAACTATAAATGTCTGAGTGGCCAAAAAGGTTTAGAAGCCAGAACTGGAATGCAAAGGAAGATACGGACTATCTGTTTACTGCATTTGCAATTCTGAATGGAGAGAAACTTTGTGCAGTTGGATGATGAGCAGAAGTTACACAAATACCCAGTTGCCATTTTGCAATATTCCTCATCAAACTCACCAAGCCTACAACTAACTATTTATTTTAAATGGCACCCCTATAAGTTTGTTTACGCAAAACAAAAACCTGCGTTTGGGCTCAAAACCCCAATAACAATATATGTATATCATGGAACAAGTAAGTCTTACTTCGTTGTAAATAAAAGTATAAATGTCTTCTGTTGTAAGCAGGAAATCTACACCCCAATTTATGACAGACCAATGTCTTTCTCATAACATTTAATCTGCTATTTTTGTAGTGTTCCCAGCGGGCAGATATCTTTGAATAGATGCACGACGTGTATTTTTGCAGCATAAACTAAAGTGTATTATAAAAGAACATGGCATCATCACAAGAAAAACAGATGCACATTGCAGTTTCACAAAATAAGTGTGATAAAGAAATAACATTGCAAAAGATTCTGAAAATTTTAAATAAGATTAGATTGGAATTTATTGCAGAATAAAGAAGAAAATAAAATAGGTTTCTAGATGAATTATGTTCACTGTACAAAGCACTACTACTACAGCCACCTATGGGGTTGTTAATATAAAAACTCCATTAAGCACTATTCATAAACTAAAACAAGTACTTTGATATAGAACTCCAAACAAACATGTAGATAAGTAGTTGGACTGCATATATATTATCTGCTGTACCCTGTACCTTCCAAAGGTATTGTACGTCTATTTGCAAGTCTAGTCATTCACCTATCTTTGTCACAATACATAGCTAGGAAAACCACTCTATTATCTGTCTGTAGGCATACTTTGTCTTAATGAAACCCAGGACTGAATCCTAAGACAAATAATTGATGAACCATTGCTCCACCTCACTTGTGTTTAATTTTTAACTTCAGTTATAGAAGCCTGTAAACAGGCTTTATAGCGCAAGCGGTAAGAAGTCAGAAGATAATGGGAGTAGTGTAAAGCTACTCCAAGAAAGAAGATTGCATAATATTTATATGCAATCTTTTATATATAACTGACTTCCTTAACTCTACTTCTGACTATAATAAATAGAGAAAATGCCTACAAAATCAGTAGGGCTCATTCACACCTAGGCAATCATTTACAGTTCATTAACTCACATTATATTGCATGTTAATGTATAATGTGTTAAGTAATTTCATTTATTTTGAATGGGTCATCAAAACAGACCAAAAAATGAACATGCACCAATTTTTACGACATAGCACACCACAGAGCACAGTAGTGCATTACTGTTCTTTGTGGTGTGCTGCAACAAATGCATCTTGGAGGTGCATTGCCTAAGTACATTGAAATGCCTTTGAAGATGAATGCCGCCACGGACCACAGTGCACTAACATGTGTATGGTGTGTTGTGTTACCGGGCGTTGCAGTAACAGGCATGTTTCCATAACAAACCGCAACTGATAGGAGTGTACCACCAACAAAATAGAGTTTGACTCTAACCCTATAACCAATATAAGTGTCTTATTATGGGGCGGAGTCCCCGGTATATAACTCCAATTTTGGTATATGTCAAACAAAACCAAAATTTGGACTAAACACCCTATTTCTTGTCTATATAGTGTAATTAATGGAAAGCACTATATATATATATATATATATATATATATAATATGATTGTATCCATTAATTGCACTAGATAGACAAGGCATGGGGTGTAAAGCCCAAATGCAGATTTGCCAGATCCCACAGTAGCACTGGCTATTTTTGCCTTGGGGCATTCACCATTACAGTTATTCAGTGTGGTTTAAAACATTAAAAAATACTGCACTGAAGAGTAATTAAAAAAGAATAGAAAAAAAAATAAATGATGAAACATAAGTTTGAGAAGTGAGAGAGTTTGTAAACAGAGAAGAAAAGGATTATCGATATGTGTGACAAGGTGACAACTCTAAGAAGTGAGACAACTAAGATGCATATGGTAGAGGATTATCAGATGAAAATAAAGCGGGAAAACCCTGGCAAAAAATGAATGCTGCCACTAGACAAGAACTAGCAAGCTGCAATATATAAAAATGTATTCTTGGATTTAGATACACTTTATATACCGGTAAGCCTTTCTGAAGCAACAAGCTGCATAGAGTTGGAGGCAACACTGTTGCATGACTCCACAGATATGTATTCACAAATAATGTATACAGAGTGAAATTAGTATTACACTGTAACTATGTAGTATAATTTAGTGAACTGCTTGTAAAATGTCAAAGCACACTATTGTTTACAAAGTTTGTTATAAAGCTAAAGTTTAATTTGCCTATATTTTGGCTTCCCTGACCACCATCACCACTCCCTTCCCCAATCAACATGCTAATTACATTTTCATTACATATGCTATTTTACATTCATATTTTTCATTACTGGGTCTCTGGTGGAAAGGGCCTTCATGGATTAGTGCAAGTCTAGAGGAGAGTGCATTGCTAGGCAGGCTGCTTTTGCATGCAGACCACCCGAGGCAGTAACCACATGTAAAACCACATGTGGTAAAATCCAATTAATGAAATTGGCAGACCGGGGATAGTAAGGCTGGGGAGGAAAGCGTTAGACAATGTTGGATGTTCTTCAGCCAGGGAGTAATGTGGGGTCTATCTAAATTGCTGCACCTTCTAATTGGCGCTGTGAGAGGTTCAGACTAAGCAATTTTAGTACAGATAAGGAACCTGTACAAGACCAAAGGTAAGGTTGAAGTTCAGCTTTAGGAAAATAAAAAAATACAGAGCAGGTGATAAACTTTGCACATGCACATAAAAACTTTGCAGATAGTTTTCTGAACATTTATATCACAAGATCATTTAATAGCACAAAGAAACATGTAAAGCCAGTGATAAATAATGCAATTTATAGCTGTCATTTGTACCAGATAGGTGTGTGATTCATCAGATAAATCCCCTCACAGTGTATATAGAATATTAAAAAATTCCATTAGTTGTCAATTTCCACATGACCATCTTAATCCAATTCTGCAAAAGAGTGTGTTTTTACTCAAGACAATATCAGCATAATCCCATAAAATCTTGCTGTGACATCCTTAAAATGTAATATGTGAATATAAATGAAGAGCTCAATGAAATTATTTTACCTCAGGCCTGCCTTTATTGTCAGCACAGAAAGTATAATTTCAGTCACCCACTGTTCTTTTGCTTAACTACAGCTGAATCCATCAAGAAAGCCCTGCTGTTTTACTAGAGGTCTGAACCAATATGTTAGAAATGTGGATAGAAAAGGATAAAGAAGTAGATAGAAATATCTTTGTGTTATCACATAAAAAAGAACTAAAATACTTGAAATACAGTGTTCATGCAGAGAGAGAAAACAGTCCTCGCTACAGAATCCACATTTTTCAGCCCTATCTGAAAATCTTTATTTTGCAATGGCATACTTGATAAAAAAAGGTGGAGATAAGTATTTTATTTGTGATCATGATCCAGTGAAGCAAGATAATAAACACTGGTGCCATGACCCAGCTTTGTATTCCACAATATGGTTTCAGTTAATGCCGTTTTGCATCAGATTTATTAATTTAATGGTGAATCATTTTTGCAAACTCACATCACTTAAAACGGACCTGAACTCAAAAGTGAAGATTTGCTATGTTATAGGGAAGACAAACAGGGTTATTCACAAAAGGGTGACGCGTTTGGAGAAGGCAGGAGAGAGGGCACGCGGGGCCATTTCTGCTGGCACGCGAGCCCAGGTCCGCCGTACCACTTCAAAGCTCACTGATGGGCACGCAGGCGCAGAAAAGAGCTTCAGAGATGATGTCATCTTCTGCCACGCAAGCGCACTGAGGACGAGACGAGGAGCCGCGCAGGCGCAGTGACGTCAACAACTGACAAGGTATGTGAAGCGCCCGTAGTAGCCGACCGGAAGCCGCCGAGTCCAACTCAGTCTACCTCCTGCAGACACAGCAGTGACAGGAATAGACCTTCGGCTCTCCCCTCTCTCTTTCCGTCTCCAGCCACCCGCTTGTGTGGACGGGTTCCCACTGCCGAACACCCACTCAGCCAAGGCTCTCCTCCTCAGTGGCGGATCCAGGGGGGAGGGGCAACGGGGCAATGGAAGCCCGCCCCTCAGCGGGGCGGGCTTTCGATGATCGCAAGTACGATCTTCCCGTCCAAGGTGGGCAGATCGTACGAGCTTTCAATAAGCATACGACCATCGCAAGACAAAAGTCTTGCGATGGTCGTAAGGTGTATGGGCACCTTTAGCCTGGTGGAGGCAGAGCCTATATGCGTCTCTGCAGGCAGCCAAAGCCACAGTGACATCCTGGTATGTGGGTGAGTGAGGACCCTCTCCTGTGACCCCTCCACTAGCCGCCAAGGAGAGGTGCTGCAGCCTGGATGTAGGTAAGGTTGGGGAGTCTGTGGGTGATAGCTGGCTTGGGGGGATTGGGGGACTGTAGCTGGGTGGTATTCAGCAGTGCTGTATAATGATTATACAGCACTGCTGAATACCACCAGCTGAGGGCCCGCGGGCGTCACCCCCCCCTGCCCACCACTAAATGAAGCCCCCGGCCGCAGGTGCAATGGTTCCCTCCCTCCGCCGCCTCTCTGCCACATGCACCGCTACAGATGCGGCTCTCTAATCGTGCGGCCGCTCACTCCTCAAGGGGTACTCGGGAGGCCCCAGCGTGCAGCCCTCTAACATACCTGATTAGAGCCCGGATCGCCTTGGTATACCCTAGAGAAGCGAGCGGCTGCGCGATTAGAGAGCAGCATCTGTAGCGTGCAGGTGGCAGAGAGGCGGTGGAGAGAGCCACTGCACCTGCGGCCGTGGGCTTCATTTAGCGCAGGGGGTTCAGTGACGGGATCAGACTGCAGGGCCTCCAGGGGGCTGTGCAGGATCTGTGGGGGGCTTTGCAGGGTCTCGGGCCTGTGCAGGATCTGTGGTGGGCTCTGCCCACCATAGACCCCGCAGAGCTCACCACAAATCCTGCTAAGCCCCCCTGAGACCACAGCTTTCCTGCTATGCTAATAGCGGAACATGTCAAAAGCTGGATACAGTGTTTGCACTGTATCCAGCGACTGACAGGTCACGCAAAAAGTATTAAACAGGAAGGGGTGGGGTAAATTTAGTGGGGGTGGGGGCGCCCGTGTTTTGCCTTGCCCAGGGCAGCCCCAAACCAGAATACACTACTGCGTTCAGGGACCACCAATTGAAATAGATCCAACTGACCCGGATCACCTTGGTATGCGATCCAGGCCATCACAATTAGGCAGCGGCAGCCAATAAACAGGTAGGTTTAACGGTTGCTTCCTCCTCGCTTGGACCCCAGGATGCCCCCGCAAGCGGCCGTCTAATCGGCCTGTTTAGAGGTCACCGCCTCTGCCTGATGTGACCGGCCCGACTACAGAGGCGATCAGGGACGTTCGGGTCCCCCGTGAGAGCCGTACAAGGCCGTTAGGCAGTGATGTTGAACGTTTCTTAAACCCGAGCGCCCAAACTGCAATACCAAACTTATTTTCAGCGCTGGCACTTTGAGATAAATAAATTGATTTTGCGTTGCAGTTTGGGCACTCGGGTTCAAAAAGGTTCGCCATCACTGATCTAGGCCATTCTCCAATTGATCTCACTTTCCAGTTCAGCTATATTGTCCTAGATTGTTCACTTCTCCTGCCTTCTCCAAACTCTTCACCCTTTTGTGAATGACTCTGCTAGAAATGTTAATGAGGAACATTACCCATATCTTTAAAATAATAACAAACACACCTTTAAAAATGTTTAGTAATGACAATCTACAAACACATACTTCTAGATAATTGCCGACTTTTTATTCTTATTCCTTATTTCTCTTTTCTTCCCCTGTCTTCTGACAGTGGCCATTTTAACTAAGGGCAGATTAATATATCTCCCTTTACTTCCTGGAACTCTGGCACATATAACTAGGACATGTGACCATGCAAATAATCTCCAAGGGAAGAACATGCCTTTTCCTGAGATCTCATGAGAATACAGATGAGATTTCCCAGCAATGCTTTGCTGATGTAATATTCCCAGGATGCAACACGTTGGCACATTACATCATTTGTGCCAAAGTGGACCAGGAAGTAGATAATCTCTATTTGTCAGTAAATGAAAAAAATGTCTGTTTAACTAATAAATGTAATATGATTGTACATCGACATACAGGACAGGATGCTGATGTGATTTTTAGTGAAAGTGGGTAAAGGTCCACTTGAATTGTGCCTAAGCAGTACCATTAAAATGTAATGATTCTGAATGGTATGTTTCATCTATGCGTCATTAGTTGTGTGGCATATGTAGTGTTTTAGAATGCTTCTATGTTAACAATGAGGGGGAATTTATGAACATTGTGCCAAAATGTGTAGACCAAAATCTCATGCTAACTAATTGCAAAGTTTTATTTCTGTTAAGAATCTTTTTTTTTATGTTTTTGAGACATAAAAATGTTTGCAACTCACTGCTCATGTTTTGTGACATTTTGCATAATATCTCAACTGTGCAGTGTTTGGAGGTCTTTTAATGTTGCAAATGCTGGACACAAACTGTAACATATTCCAGAAGTCCTCCTGAACATTTCTCAAAGTATCACAATCATAACTGAGCTTCAGACCCTCAAGTCAAGTAAGCACTTTATGGCTGTTCAGTTGTCCTCCAGGAGGATCCCAGCAAGCCTGTGACAATTTAGAGACAGTTTACAGACAATGTAGAGACAATTTTGGGAAAATTCTCCTTATGAAGGCATTTAGGAATTATACCTGCACTAGGATAATAAATCTGTTGCTATATGCCCTAAAAAAAATACGGATGTGACAGTTTAAAAAGTCACTGATAATGTGACCAGATTGCAAAATTCCCCCCAATGCTTTTAGTAATGCATAGGGGGTGAGAGTATAATATAGCTCCCATAGAATCAAACAGCCCTATAGAAAGCATATTGGAAAACTCCCACATTCATAAATGTATATACCTGTCCATGACACGGCACCATCTTCCTATAGCTCTCTGCATATACTGTAAATATACTGTAAATGTGACTAGTGCTAACATCCTCCAGATTCACAAGGCCTAAATGTCACTATGCTGTAAAATAATGTTGTTATTCTCCATATATGGGATGGATTCATACTGCATTATTCATAAAGGATTCCCTTAATAGATACACATTCTGTGCTAATGCTGTAATTTTACTGTAATCAACTGATAGCAAGCGTCTGCTTGTTTCACGTAAACCATTATATACATTATGTGTATAACTACATGTTGCCTTCACTTATTGTACCTTTTTGAAGAAAAGTCTAATAAAAACTAATTGAAAAGAAAATGCATTCCTTTGTATGCAATAAGAAAACATGACCTCTGAAACAGTGGACAGTTGTTCACCTACTAAATTTGCTTTAAAAAAAAAAAAATCTTATAGTCATTATAACCAGCATAGAATATTTTAAAACTAAAAGAAGAAATGCCCAAATCTACAAGAGAATGTAAAACTCCCAAGTGCTTGCATAGTAGTAGTAGTAGTATTAATTGTACTGCGATGGCAACACTATTCCTAATACATTATTGGCAATCAAAATAATACATAGTTATAAAAGGGTTTTTTTCAGTATATTTGCAGTAAGATTGATTTACCAGTAAAAAAAAAAAAAGTGTTTATA
>NW_017308198.1:0-481 GCF_000935625.1 Nanorana parkeri | reverse complement strand
TATATATATATATAACCAACATAGCTTATCTTTTCAATATACAGTATGTGTTCACATAGTAAAGTATTTTTATTTGCTTTCTTGTTTGGTTACTTTTTCAATGATATTGATCTTTAGATCCAACTGTCTACCCTCATAAAGTTTTATTTTTCTCTTTTTTAATTATATTGATCTTTAGATCCAACTGTTTACCCTCATAAAATTGTATTTTTCTCTTTTAAGACTTGGAAACAGAAACTTATTTTAATACCAATAAATATTTTAAATAATGTTATAATACTGCTATGAAACCAATAACCAGAGCATATATTAGACAAACTTTTATGCATCATATCTAATAAACGTTGTGATAAAAGAGTATTTAATTGATAGCTACTATTAAATAGATCTAATAAATGCAGATAATGGCCGTGTCTACAGAGCAACTAGCTTCCTTGAAAAAATATCATAGCAAAATTGTAAGTGCAATCTTAATATCAAG
>NW_017308197.1:241602-261729 GCF_000935625.1 Nanorana parkeri | reverse complement strand
AAATGAAAAAAGGGCCTCAGTCATGAAGGGGTTAATGAATGAGCAGGGGTACTAGTACCCCTTAGTCAATTACAAGGGGGCAGCATCTGGGTGCTCCCCTTTATTAAAGGGCTTACACCTATGCAAATAAGACCCCCTGTCTGCAGACCCCCACAAGCAACGGGTCAGGGCTTGTGGGAAAGAGGCCCTTGTCCCTATTGGCACAGGGACAAGCTGCTTCTTCATTTCCATTGGCATGGACTGGAGTGAAAACAGGGATATAGGTCAAAAAGAGCTTGGGGGCTAAGAATCTGTGTGCTATGTGGGACTCACTAGAGGCTCCGCTTCTAAGAAGGTCCGGGTCTTCCACAGAGTATTTAGGCTGCAGCTCTCTAGCGCACTCACACAGACTTAAAGGGCAAGCGGAGGCACTGGGGACCTGGATACGGAGGCAGACAGGAGAGAAGCCTGTAGACAGGCTGCAGTACAAGGTACAGTGACAGGTAGGAAGGAAACCTGAAGCTAGGAGGTAAAGGACAGTAACTGACCCTCAAGAAGAGAGACAAGCAAAGGTGCAAAATGCACAGCACAGGGAACACTGTTGAGGGAAGCAGCACAAGGACTTAGGAAACCGTGACAAATGGCGAAAGGTGAGTACCTTAAAGTGAATAAATGTCAGTCAAAGTACCGCAGCGCTGAATACTGAAAAATGGCCTGGATGGGAAGGGGGTTTAACACCGCGGATGTCAACTGGTTAAAGAACACAGGTAACAAGATACAAAGACAAGCAAGCGATGTGCGCTGCATGTGTGTACAAAGAGATACAGAAACACAAAGTTTAATATGAAGTGCAAGTCAAAGAGGAAAATGCACACAGGCAGTGTGCGGTACAAGTAGATAAAGTGCACAAAAGCAAGACAAGAGTGGAGCACTTAAGTACAGGGGAAAACGCGTAGCACAAGGGAAGATGCACTGGAAAGAGGAGTGAACAGGAATACAGTAGAGGAAGTTATGATGAAGTACAGAGAATATAGGATGAAGCAGATACACAATGGCTGGAGTGGGAAAACACTGAAGTATAAAGGCAGAATAGAGAGATTCACAGTACACAGGTGAAAGCAATGGAAAGTCTTCAGCAATATTCAAAGATATACACTAGAATTAGAATAAAGCAGGGACTCTGCGAAAGAAGCAGGGAATGAAGCCAAACAGGGAAACCAGCTGGGTACAGGGAAGCCAAAGGCAGAGGGAATGAGGATCACAGGGATAATGAGAAACGAGGGGTCCAGCACAAGACATGAGACTTGTTGCTCGAACCAAGAGCAACAAGTGAGGCAGTGCTAAATAGGGAAGGAGGAGTGCAGAGTGCCGGCAGCCTTGTGAAACACCACAGGCTGACAGCACAGCACCAGGGAGCAAATGAAAAATGCGCCCACAAATTTTTGGATATCGTGACCGAATGATCAAAACATTTGCAACTTAATAAAAAAGGATAGTAATAAAATAACGCTATTCACACTCCAAGGTTGATGGGTCTTGATTAATTTGCTTATTTTAGTATGATTATTATTATGATGATCTTATACAGTACAATAACACAAAATTCTTACTAGCACAAGATACTCTTATGCACATCAGAGCTCTTGTTAAAGTTGTTTTATATATCATAATGGAAACTTATCTTGTTTTAAAGCTTTAGTTTATTTACACTGTAATTTATGGGTCTTGCTTAGACTTGTTTGGGAAGTGAGCGAACACATACCGTTGCTTACTCACATCACGATCCTGTCCCTGCAGAGAGTCGTGACTGCCGCTCACAGCTCCCTGCAGGGATTCCCCCCTCCCCGCTCCTATCCTCCAGCACTGGTCTGGCGGAACGGACGGGGAGGGGGCGGGCACAGCTGACTCTGCCTCTAGATAGGCAGAGCCAGCTGTCAATCACCCAGCTGGGTGAATCTCAACAGTAATGTCGGGATCCGTCCCGGCTGTGGCGGTCTCAGCATACTGGGAGCTGTAGCTTGCGATATACTGAGCTTTGGGTCACGGGAGGACGCTGGTTTATGTCCTCCTGTGACCCTTAGGAGAACTATGGGGAAAAGCACTGACCCCATAGTTCTCCTTTAAAAATAAATAATGAAGTGCCTAATCTTTTTCTGAAATTTGGTAAGGTGAGCTAAACTTTATTCTTCTCTTCCAAGTGGACTCTTCATATACTCCTGTGGAGCATCTCTTAGTGGGTTTGGTGACGCAATAATGTTAGTGTTACTGGCCCACAACTGGATTCTTCATTGCAATAAAAAAAAATAATACTTTTGGATAGAGGGGGGGAAAAAAATAAAATACAATTCACAGCAGAATGCAGGTTTTCATTCTAGGACTTGGTGGAGAATGTTGGGGAAGATCTTCAGCTTGGGGGTATTGACAGTATTGATAGCTCACCTGAGGACAAAACCTGCTTTTCTGCAACAAAAATGACAACACTACATACTAGTAAATAACACTACTAGTAAACCTTCATATTGTTTAAGGGTTATATAAGCCATGACCATCCCTTTTTGTGCCTTTAATGTCACATATATGTGAGCTTGTATAGACCCATTCTGCACAGTAAATCATGATAATCTAGAGCATTAAAGAGCACACATATCTATCACCTGATCTCTTATGTGATATGATGAAAGCTCCAACCATATTTCTAGTATGACATAACCAAATTAGGATGTTTGCCTCTGAGGAAGGCAGATGCATTGAATTGTCAAAAACCTCATAAAGTGACATTTTATAACTCAACAGCCATATTGCTTTTTTTTAGAGCTATGTCCCATAGGGAGAGCTTCTTAAAGGACAGGAAACCTAAGCTGAAAGTCAACTTTTGGTATACAGAGAATAAATGCCATTAGTACATATGTATCTAAAAATGCCAATATCTGTACCAAATTAGAGCAATAAGCTAAGAGGAAACTGGACATATGCAGTTAACCAAGCATTGTGGTTGCATGAGGAAGGTTTAGATGCTCGGTTAAGATTGTCACTCTAAGGGATATTTCCTCCCATTTCCTGATTAGATGTCAGACAGAACAGGACCACAAAATACATCTCCCCTATGGGGGCAGAGACGGGATTTGAAATTTTATTGAAACATTTTTCTCAATGAACATCCACCAAATTTTAAATTTAACAGAAGTTTTAATTTTTCCCCACTCTATACAAAACAGCCACAATTTTTTTTTAACTTGAGTTGGCCTTTAAGGTAAATGGAGAGCTTTTTCTGACCTTAGCAGAGATGAAATACTTTTCTTATTAGTATCAAAGTTTTATTGATTGATTTTTTTCCTTGCCTGGAGTTGGTTGTCATCTGGTCTTTTATTATAAAAAAACTTGTAATTTCATAGTAATGCCCTGTAAAAAACTTGTCCAATTTTATTTTTGGAAAGAATCAATGTAGTTATACCATGACAGAACATATCCACACTATTTGTGCTGTTACTATTTGTACTGAATGAGAGAGGATGGAAATCATTCCTGAAGTGATGTCTGTAAAGTCTGGCATCTTGCGTGAAACTTCCCCTGTCAGAGCTAGCATCCCTTTTCATTTCTTGAGAGCAGCTCAATAAATCAGGGAAAATTCCTGCTGGCATGGCCATGATCCCATTAGCACTGGCCTGCCATTCTTGGCTCAAGCAAACTTATTAATTACAGTTTACAGTACTTTCACCAATTTTACAGAAAGCTCCCAGCTGAATACTTCTCGAAACAGACTTTATTTTTTTCTAAGTAAAATCATATGAAAAATGGAACTTTAGTAGTGACATTTTTTCAGAAAATATTATGAACTTTTTTTTATTAAAGTGGCTGCAGTGCGAGTGATATAATAACTAATTTATGCATTTTACTTTTGTAAATATATGTGTAATATGTATGTGAAATGGTCCACCTAAATTTTATAATTCAGGTTTGAGATGCTGAAATGTTTAGACAAGGACTACAGGAGCGAGGTATATTGCTGTTACCGAGGGATCTAAGCACTCTTGTTCAGTTGCCTTATTTGCAGCACACTGAAATAATGAGGTAGTAATGAGATGATTGTCAACACATGGTTACATTTCTCAGTAGAAAGAGATTGAAATTGGTAAAAGTGTAATAGCATTAAACAAACTAACTCTTTGGGGGTGATTTACTAACCTAAACACACGCACGCACTAGGTGCGTGTGATTTTTACACAGCAAAACCTATTTATCAACCAAAAAGTCTCTAAAAGCATATTTCCACTAATGCCATATATGGAAAAATCATGCACATGATGCATATATAATGCTGCTTCACAGTTTAGACAAAAATGGTTAGCTCATGCATTTACATTCCTGCATTCATCAACACATGCAACACAATGTAGAGCTAATTTACACAACATCACCTTGCAATTCATGCAGGGCTTTGCACAACACACCTGCTGGGTGTGTACACACTACAAAGGTGTCTAGATTCCACCAATAGATCATGCTGGGAGGGAACACACTACAGAGGTGCATACTTGCTCGTGGCGTGTTTATAAGTTTAGTAAATCAACCCCTTTGTATCTTTCATGGACTGCAGTGGAAATATCTTTATGCTTCAGTTTCAAGGTTTGCGTACATAATCAGGGTATTTTATGCTTTGCCAGTAAGAGAGTCTGTTATTTTAAATTATAGAGAATGCAATAGCAACAGTGGGAACATGTTAGAAAATACAAACATCCAAGGTGGGCAGGAACAGAGCCAAGATCTGTGGCAAGAAGTCTGCAAAAAGCAGGTCCCTAATGAGCCAGAAATGACACCACAGGTGTCTAATATGTCTTTTTTAAGTAGATGGCCTCTTTAAAGAATAAGTGTACAATCATGATTAAAAAAAATAAAATAAAAGTGTGGCTCCTCTTACCTGTATGAATCTATACTAGCAGCTTGCAGAGCTTAAAATACAATTCACATTCTGTATAGTCTATGTGTTTCTAAAACTTGAAGCAACGTTCATGAGCCAATAGTTTGAAAAGGCAATGACGACTGCAGTTTTTTTAATGTCATAATTGATTCTTTGAAAATGTAAAAACTAACAGGGGGAAACAAAATCTAAATTAATTCTAAGAGGTGTTTCGGCTCTCTCATCTCCCTAAATTCTCTTTGCTTCAGGAAGTGATGTGACATACCTTATTACAGTATGACTGTGTTATTATTTGGTGGTTGACTGCTAAGGAACTCAGTACTATTACATGAAGTCTTGGGGTTAGAGTTCTTAGTCCTCTGTATTGTCCAAGTCATGACTTGGAGCTAAAGAGAGCAGCAGTGGAGTGAATGGAAGCATAACCAGCTGCAGGTGCTGTTGCTTTCCCCTGCATGAACAAAGCAATGGTTCACTTTACTCATGGCACAAATCGTAGTTAAGATGATGACTGATCTAACCTGGTTTCCAAACAATTTAAAATAATTGCAGCTATTTTTCTAAATGAAATACTATTTATAAATGTAGATATACTTTGCAATACTTGCTATTCATAAGCTGTTCTCAGCAGAGAGACAGCAACAATAAACAGAGTGATAGATGCTTAGACTGCAGAAACCAATATATAGTGAATGGATACAACAAATAAATGATTTGACCCTCCAAATACTACCCTTCACTACCTATATATTGTCATGTTATTTTACCTTTTTTTCCTGATGTCTTTAAATTAATCATTTTTTCCAGATTGAGTAAAAGTAATACATTTCCAAAACCCATATTTCCTCATTGGGTGTTGGAATGACTAGATGGAGTGTCAGAAGCCTGTCACTTTGCATCCTGCCCTGCTATTAACTGCTGACTTCATCTGTGACACTGTAAAGCAGTCTTCAAAAATTATCACTGAAGTAGTTAACATTTTGACCTGTAGCGCAAGTGACATTGATGCATCTTCTTTAGTGAGTTTCTTTACAGCCTTTTTGACATGATTTATTTGTTTCAGCCCTTTAAGCAACATCCCCATTGATTTATAATTTTATTGTAATTGCAAAATTAAATAGCCTTCAGATGATTTAACCACTCGGAAATGGGAATGAATGGTACTATAATGCAGGCTGACTCTATAATCCAAACAACTCCATAGTGCATATCAGATCCATATGTGTATTTTATTACAACATCAAGTGATAATATTTAGGCACACTTTTGCTGCAGCTGTCCAGTATCTTGCATAATAAACTATCATAAAGTTATACAGTATGTATTAAACAATTCTTAGACCTGAATAAAGTGCTTTCCTATACAACCCACCCCATCTTTTCCTATTAGAATTAGCATTTTAAAATGTGCAAAATAATATTTGTACTGCTTATAGCCCATATTTGTATATCTATATCCACTCACTGTCCCCTTTATCAGGTACACCTTCCTAGTAGGGGGTTTGACTCCCCTTTTGTCTTTAGAACTGCCTGAATTCGTCATGGCATAGATTCAGCAGAGTGTTGGAAAAAATCCTTAGAGAGTTTGGTCCATATCGACATGAGAGCATCACGCTGTTGCTGCAGATTTGTTGGCTGCACGTCCATGATGTGAATTTTCTGTTCCACCACAACTCAAAGGTGCTTACTGGATTGAGATGTTTTGACTGTGGAGGTCATTTGAGTACAGTGAACATATTATCATGTTCGAGAAACCAGTTTGAGATGATTTAGCTTTGTGACGTGGCGTGTTACCCTGATGGAAGTAGTGACCAGAAGATGGGTACACTATGGTCATAAAGGGATGAACATGGTCAGCAACAATACTCAGGTAGGCTGTGGCATTAAGACAATGTTCATTTGGTACTAAGGGGTCCAAAGTGTGCCAAGAAAAAAACCCCTCACCATTACATGACATTCAGCAGCCTGAACTGTTGATGCAAAGCAGGATGGATCCATGCTTTCATGTTGTTTACTTCAAATTGTGACCTGACTATCCAAATGTCGCAGCAGAAATTGAGACCCATCAGACCAGGCAACGTTTTTCCAATCTTCTATTGTCCAATTTTGATGAGCCTTTGCGAATTGTAGCCTCAGTTTCCTGTTCTTAGCTGACAGACGTGGCACCCAGTGTGATCTTCTGTTACTGTAGCCCATCTGCTTCAAGGTTGGATGTGTTGTGCATTCAGAGATGGTCTTCTGCATACCTTGGTTTTATTGAGTGGTTATTTGAGTTACCTTTGCCTTTCTATCAGCTTGAACCAGTCTGCCCATTTCTCCTCCTACCTCTAGCATCAACGAGGCATTTTTACCCAGAGAACTGCTGTTCACTGGATATTTTCTCTTTTTTCAGACCATTCTTTGTAAACCCTGGAGATGGTTATGTGTGAACATCCCTGTCGATCTCAGTACCATATACAGTATACATCAATAAATTAGGATTTTATGCTATATGGTTCTCATATCTTTCTGCCTGCTAATGCAGTGATGATGGGTAACTGATTTGACATGGCCTGTCATGATCATGGTGGAGCCGTGGTCTAGTACAAAAGCTAAACAGAAAGTAGCTTGAATAGGGAATACCCCTATAGAGTGCAATTTGACCTGCTTTACTTTCTCTTTTAAATTTTTATGACCGAAAAATGCATGCAATGGCACAACTAGAGTTCTTAACATCATTCATGGGGCCCATTCTATTTCATCTCCACTAATGCTCCTCTCCACTGATGCCAAAAAGGCCTTCTGAAGTCCACTCTACGACATGTTGGGCTGGGTCCACATATGCTGAAATTTCTGCTTACACTGTTTTCTTCACCTATAGCGGCGGTTAATGTTAACAAAGCTAAATCCTCTTATTTCCCCCTGCACGAATGATACGAGGCAGGGTCGATTACTCTCTCTCACCGCTTATGTTTTTTTTTAACCATGGAACCCTTCTTTTGCCACGTACGCAATAACCCCCAGATTTCGGGTCTTCATCTCCGCTCAGCGGAGCACAAGGTTGCAGCATACGCCGATGACCTAATGTTTTACATCTCCTGCCTCCCAAGACTCTCTTCCGGAACTTATGTAGCATTTCGGGTCTATGGCTCTCTCTCCAATTTTGCAATCAACTGGTCCAAGTCTGCCGCACTGAATATTTTGCTCCCAACATCTGTGGTCTCCTCCCTCCGAGCTCAGTTCCATTTCCGATGGGAGGATAGTTTGTTGTCATACCTCGGTACTCGTATCACCCCTGATCCATCTTCGCTGTATGAAGCCAACTTCTTTCCTCTGTTGTCGGCCATTAAGCCTGAACTTCAAATTTGACATGTCCTTACTGTGACCTGATTTGGCAGCTGCAGTGTTCTCAAGATGACGACTATCCCTAAGATCCTGTATTTTATGCAGGCGCTGCCCATTTACTTACCTCCACGATTCTTTTCCCGGCTCAGACATCTTTTCTCCACCTTTTTGTTTGGGCACATGGTGCTTCTAGAATTGGCTGATGCCTTCTTATCATCCCTAAATCGGATGCTAGTGTCGGCTTGCCAGACATGGCCCTCTATTATAAGGCGATACACCTTAATAGAGTGGTCGATTTGGTGCTGCCATTCTCAACACAAACAATGGGTGCTTATAGAGGCTGGAGCATCTACTGTACCTTTTGATAGGCCTCCCTTGGCTCTCTTACTCCTTCCCCATGGGGCTCACACAACATCCTACGATAGGGGCCATGATCCGCATTGTGCGGAATTTGTTTCAAACCTCTTCAGCTACTCCTTTTACTCCGCTTACCCCGGTGATAGGTAACCCTGACTTTCCTGCTGGCTTAGAGAATAGGTGTTTATGGGGTCTCGTGGAGGTGCCTAAATTTTGAATTGGGGACTTTTATGTTGATGGTCAATGGCTGCCGGTGTCTTCTCTTCAGCCTCTGACTGATCCCCCATTGAATGTGTGGAGTGCCTATCAACTCAGGCATTTCCTCCTTGCTATACCTTCATCCTTGGAACTTGGGAGATTTCTGACGGCCTATGAGGAAATTTGCAGACAGTGAGAGCCGGTCCGCCATGTGATGTCTTTGGTTTACAAGGTCTTGGTTGCCCCACCTTCAGAGTTTATTACTCCATTTCTTGCAAGGTGGGAGAGTGAATTGGGGACTTCCTTCTCTCCCCAACAGCAAGACAAGATCCTTTTATTTTCCCCATTAATGCTCGATTGCCAAAAGATTTCAAGAACAGGGATACAAAATCATCTCCTGTTGGTACCATGCTCCGCATGTCCTTCATAAGATTAACCCTGCAACTGAGGTGCATGATATTATTAGTCAACTTGTTGTGCCGGAGCTGGAGCTGAATCCCGCTGTGTTTCTGTTACACATGACCAATTTATCACAACATAATTATAGATCCTCCTTGTCCATTCATCCGCTCAACGCCGCGATGGCGTGTATTTCCATGCTCTGGAAATCGTCCCTTGCTCCCTAACTGTGACTATGACTCTCTAAGGTCAATGAGATCTATCTGATGAAAGATCTTACTGCTCCTGTACACAATACGGAGGAGCACTTCCGTTACACCTGGAGACCTTGGTTGCATTATACCACCACTGACCTCTATTTGCAGACCTCGGCCTCGGACTTTACTCAATGATATCATACTCTTGGTGGGTTGTTTTAGCTGGGCTTGCATCGGGTAGCTGCTTTGTCTGTTGATCATCACGTCAGATGTCACGGGGCCTGAGTGAAGGGTGGCCGGTGGCTCTTTTCCTCTCTTTTTTTTTTATTTGGACTCTTATCTTTCATTTGTATCCTCCTGTTACCCTACCGAGTCTATTCCTTATCTGCGGTCTTGCTATGTTCTCAACTCTCCCCTTCCTCCCCTCTTTTTCATGCTTCTTTGGTTTTTAACCTAGACTGTTTTCTTCATCTATTTCTTCATGTGCGCAGTATTCAATCTTGAGTCTTTCAGCACACCATGACTTTTGATGACTCTAATGCTGCATCAAGCACAGAACATGCTATGTTTGCTATTCAAACGTTTTCATATATCTATTTTAGAACTCAACACATTTGTTCTATCACCATTGAAGTTTTTGCCTTGTGAATAATCGACCTAGATTGTCATACTTGATTGATATTATTACATGATGTTGTACATTGATTTCTCATTATGAGTACTTATCTATGAGCACCCTATGATGTTTTGTAACCTTTTCATTGTTTTTGATGATAAACAAGGATTAAAAAAAACCCCACATAAACATGTGTACTACAACATTGCCAGAATATGAATTCAAGCTCTTTATAATTCACATTTAAAATGCTTTTTATTTTGTATTATAGAAAATTCTTGCTCATAGCTCTGTATTGTAAAAAAGCCGTGGAACATTTGTACAAACGGATAAAGCGTTTGTCAGTATCATCCATCACAGTACAATATCATTATCAGGCTGACCTTCAATCAATTTTGTGTCAGGGTAAAAGTGGACCAAGCTGTGAGCATCGAAACAGCCTATTAAAATACCATGACAGATGGTGCTGCCGCCTCCTTCATCATAACATCTAGCATTAGCTCCACTTTGTTCTGTGAATTACATTCCTCGCTCTGTAACTAATATATTAAGACAATACCATACTCTTTAGTACACATGCATCTATAGATAATATACATGAACACATATATACAACATTTTTATTTGAAATGTTAGGTTTTTAAATTGGTTTTAAAGATGATATAAACTAGTCCAAATGCTGGTAAAAGGAAAGCATTTTGAATGTAAAGTGATAACTAGCACAGAATCCTTGTACCACTTGGCTGGGGAAGAGGCGGAGCCAAGAAACATGTTTGTAGTGGCAGGTGACCGGTCCTCAGTTATGAATCTGGTTCTTTTGTTCTATGCCATTGTTTAATCCCCTGCCTGGTCTTTTTAAAACTAGGATGCTTATCCTTAGCTCTCTCCCTTCTGTTATACCAGCTAAATGCTGCCTCTTCTCTGCCATAAGTTTACAGCACAGGCTTTCCCAGTGCAACTTTCATTTGGTATGTGGTTACTCCTAACAAAGCTAGGTTTCAGGTAATTGTACTACCTAAATTGGCAAATGTGATAGCTAGCACAGCAGTTTTACAGCACAGGCTTTCCCAGTGCAACTTTAATTTGGTATGTGGTTACTCCTAACAAAGCTAGGTTTCAGGTAATTATACTACCTAAATTGGCAAATGTGATAGCTAGCACAGCAGCCTTTTGTTGAATGCATAAGAAAAGAAATAGGCGATTTTACAAATTTGCTTCAAGACATTCTTTAAAATCTTGTTGCATGGGATGTTTTACTTCTCGCATTGCAATGCTAGTATTTGCAACAAAACTGGCAATGTAGGTAGATATGAGACAAAACAACTCTCAGGGCCACTGTACCTAAAGAACATCATTTTTAAGAAACTCATTTTTTGTAAAAAAGGGAGTGGATAATTGATCAAAACAAGATAGGTCCAAGGGTCCTCAACACAAAACAGCCAAGCCAAAGAACGCCAGGATCGCTTCTGTTGTAAAGCAGACAGTCGGCTCTACAAGTTTAAACAGACTCCCGGCGGCAAAAGTCGCCGGGAGTCTGTTTAAACAGCCCCGATGCTGGCGACGTACACTGTACGTCGTCAGTCACGAAGGGGTTAAAGGGTTAAAATAAAATTGTAAATAAACAGACCAGACTTTTGAAAAAAGTGCTTTAATTGAAACAAAAACCCCCAAAACCCCCAGAAATGTTAAAAAATGGATCCAACGAAGTAATCCACGTAAATCAGGGTGTCCAACATCATCAACGCCGCCACCGATTTGCCGCAAAAAAAAAAAGCCAGCCGACCTGCCGAAAACCCTGCAAAATTACAGCTGCCATCCGAATGTAATGCAATGTCACAGCCAGCTCTGCCCATTTGTTGTCATAGAATGACAGGTTACTATCCTCAAATGACCTGAGGACAGTAGCCTGTTATTGCATGATAACAAATAGGCGGAGCCAGCAGTGATGTCACCACTAGCTTTGCCTAGTTGTTTACATTTGTGGGGGAAAACGGCTTCAGCAGACAGTTCTCCCCGCTTCGGCTGTCACTTCGGCTCAGCCAAGCCGAAGCCTTCAGCTGCTGTACGGGCTATTGTAAATAGCCCATACAGCAGCCCTTTGGTTCATGAATAACCCTCTAAATCTTAATCCACAGTATGTTCTATATGTAGAAAAAAAAGATAGTTATTTGTTCAGAGACGTTACCACGCAACTTACTGTTATATTGCAATTAGATGATCTACTTGCAACCTTGGTTCCTTTCTAATATTAATAGAACGTGCACACACAATAAAACTGCAAATACACATGATATTAAATTAATTTAGTTTTGTTGTCAAACTTGCCCTCATTTTATAATAACTATGGTTGCATATAGTTCATTAAACAATGTTTGTTTTTCTTGCGTCTGTATAAAAATGCTAATTTGCACTAATGTCTGAAGTGCATCCAACTTACCATTTGCTTCTCAAGCACAAATGTTTTGCAAGCCCTGACCTCCTGCTATGGACTGTGTACGCCAGTGATGATAGTGATAATTAAAGTTATGGTATAGAACAGCTGGAACATTTGTGCAAAATGCTGCTGTAGGTCTGCATTGCTACTGGGCTTGGTGACATGTCACGCTAGGAAGAGTTTTGCAGAAATCCCTGGTGACTCATTTACCATAGGAGGAAAGAAAATCAAGGAAAGACAGATTTGTTTTAATTATCAGTGGGAAGCTTTAGGGTAGAAGAAAGGCGCAATGTTTTCAGATAATATACTGACATGTCGGTGGATGGAATAAGATGTTGTTTCCATTGTAGCTCTCAGGAAAACTAGCTTAATAAAGTTATTTTGGGGTTTGGAAAACGCATCTAATTTTTACCAAAAACTGATAAAATAGTAAGCTTCCAAAAACTGTCTGAAAACATGATGATCAGAATTTCGTTTTGCATCTTTTCAACTAGATAGATATGTCTTTTTTTTTTTTTTACTGGATTGACTGTGTAACTATGTAACCCCAAACCTGTCATAAAAGGTTTGCAGCCTTTAATATGTGCAGCTTGTTAAAAGCATAGGTTTGGAGAGCAGAGGACACTAGTTTTCGTAGGTAGTATTTCCTACCAAAAAAAATATTTTAGAATAAAGGAAGGATGCCGTTAGAAATTAGTGACAAGGCTAATTTCTATGTATTAAAATGTATACATAATGTATTTCTATGTATTAAAAACATTTTGGACTTTCGTAACAAATTATCTCATTCAGCATATTGCAAAATAAATCCATCCCAAATGTTTCATTTTAAATAATAATAATAATAATAATATAAAGAAAAAAAGCAGCTAGCAACAGCTTATTTCTCTCTCAAAGAGCTAAAGGTTCCCGACCATAGCCATTAGTTCAAGACCGCACTGGCCACAGAATGAACAAGCTAACCAGGCACTCGAGTGGTATTCAGCCCAAAGCTAAAATAGAATTTCTAAGGGGAATCATAGCAAGAATGATTCCGATTTGTTTACTTTAAAGTGAATGGACAAACAATGTAGCACTTATTTCTCAACAGAAGGTGACACATATTAACTATATTCCGTATCACTTGTTATGAACTGCATGTCCGCTATTACTACTATGAATAGAAAGAATTACCTGGATCCTATTGTAATGCTACTTCTTGTCAGATACATTGCTCAATAATCCTGCTACTGTAAGCAACCTCTCTGCTTTTCATCTGTGCCAATATTCAAACAGTCATTATTTTTCATGCAATCATTGCACCAGCCAGTTGCCAAGGCTGAGTATCACTGTACAAGAAGGGGATGCTTCACTGTGATTGATTGCTCCTTTCCTGAATGGCACTGTTCTAAAGCCTCTTTTCATCGACTGTAAACGAGTCATTTATCACACCGACAGAAATTGGGGTGTTAGTGTTGTCTGGGAAGCTACAATCCCCAAATGGCTAAACTGTAAGTTCTACTAGAGACTTGCACGCAATACCCAAGGCCTACATCCAATTATCTCTCAGAGACTTGGGGGTTGAATAATAGTTGAATTTCTGGCCCTGCAAGGTAACTCGACGCTGAAAATCTGCTAGCGTGAAGAGTGGACCTGTCAAATCTAAATAAATAAAATCCATGCTGGTAGAGACAGTCACAATTAATTACTTTAAATAAGCTTCCTATGCTGTCACCATGAAGTGAGCAGCATCAGCTTTTGTGGCACAATTAATGAGCTTATTTCATACACCTTGGCATTTCGTGTTTTACATCTGTATGCACTTCTTTTTTCTCTTACATCAATTGTACATGGACTATACATCTTTCTTGAGACTATTTGTGTTAACAAGGTAAAAGTCATTTGTGTTTCTCTGTGTTTTATTATGCGTACATCATCTGTTATAAGATGTATACATTTGTTTGCAGGATTCTTTGTGCTAACAAGACAACACTCCTGCTTATTATTCAGTCTACATGTATCATTAGGCCTCAAATAGCCAATATTTTATGCAGCAAGACAGGTTTAAAAAATTTGCAGGACAGGGACCTCCTACAATTCCCTTAAAATGTACCTTCTCACTACGTGGAGGCAGTTGTATTGTGGTAAAACCAAGGAAAAAATTATGTCGAAGAGATGCTGCCTCTCACATAAAACTGCTCCCTAAACTGAACCTGTAACCAGGCTAAGGACATTAATATATTTTCAACCTTAAAGAAGAACTCCATTGAATATTATTAACCCTTGCAGTGGGGTTACCCCTGCACTGCAAGAGTTAAGTGCTTGCTTGAGTCTAGGGAGGAAAATAAAAAAAAAGTTCTACTCACCTCTAAGCCATCTTGCTCTTGGAGCATTCCCTGGAGCCTCTATCCCCCTTCAGTGCAGCAGTCTGAGGCCCTGTAAACCATTAAGTTCTATACGCAGTGTATAGAATGTGAGGATGCCAAGGAACATTCCATTACTGCAGCATAGAAGGCTGGAAAGAGTGCTGTCATAGCCGGCTGGCTCCAAGGATCGGGTGAGTATAACTGTTATTTTAAGTCCTAGGCCTAAAAGCAAAGTTTTTTTCTCCTATGTACCTGCCCTGTTTTTACACTAGAGAAAGAAGTCACTTGTGGGAAGGAGAAGCAAGATGAGCTGGGCTTCTGAAAGTGAAAGTGAGTCAGCTGTAAAATGTAATTACTCTACAGAGTCTGCAGATACAGAGGTTAGGGAGGGTTAAAGCTCATTTACTTCTTGCTAGGAATATGTAAACATTTTGATGTCCGTAGCCTGGCCACAGTTCTACGTTAAGTATAACACAAGCTTTACAGGGCTACCTACAGTAAACTCCCTATTATCCGGCAATCAAGCAACCAGCTCTCTCAAGCTTGATGCACACTAGAAAAATTGCTGGTTGCTTGTGGGTGCAATAGCCAGCCTGCTATTTGCGATTTCAAATTGCAACAGCCAATAGCAGGCTGGCTATTGCACCCACCCATTGAGCAGAGGAGCGGGTCTGAGAGATTGAGAACTTTACTAATAACTCTCAAGCAACCAGAAACTGAACATGGATCAGTAGATGGTGGATAACTGGGAGTTTACTGTAGTACGATTCCAACACAATTCTGCTGCTTGGTGACTGTAAACATAGTAAAAAAAAAAATGGAGAGCTCTAAGTGCGACTGGACTTTGGACCCAATGTAGGTCAATGAGTTATAGGTTTTTTTTAAATTATTATTATTATTTTAGGGTGGGGATAGTGTCTCTGTCAGGTTTCACTGTAGAAATGTCCTTAATTTCTGAAATGAAGGAAAAAGGGAAAATCTTTCCAGTTAGGACATAAACTTCTAGACGATGGGGGAAGGGTTAAAACCTCTGTTAGGTTAGTATTGTTGTGTCTTTTTGTCTCGGTGACAGAAGCTTCCGTCGTTTCTTGTCCATCTGTCACAGGCTGTCACAGGTACAGGATATAAGTTGAAATCTCACTAACGGGGTCAAAGAATGCAGCATAAACATGACTGCGGTTTCAATACTCCCTTAAGCATTTCAAACTTGCCAAAGTTTTAGCTGAAGCTGGTTCTTTAAAATAAAAGTTTACTGGGAGAAATATGGAGGCTGCCATAGTTAACCTCCGATTCTGAAAACACTTGACCTCTGGATATCGTAAGCTCCCAGGGGCAGGGCCCTCGTTACCATCTTGTTTTGATTTGTGTTATAACTAATGCCTTCCTTATATTGTAAATCGCTGCACAAACTAATGGGGCAATATAAATCCTGTATAACAATAATTATAATAATAATCTCTGGCTTCAAAACTTTCTAGGGTCGCATAAAATGGAACAAGCATGCAGCAAGTAAAGTCAGAGTGCTATCAGCTGACCTGCATACTTGCTCTTAATCAAGATTCAAAAACATTAAAACTGAAAGAGTCGGAAAAGAAGCCAGCAGCATTTTTTTTAAAGGTGCAGTAGAAGCCCACATACTAGTCCCAGCACACGTTTCCTTCAAGGGAATAGCTGCTTATGACATGCAGATAATTAGCCTAGTTCCTGCGGATTACTTAAAAATGTAGATTACCAGTACAGTGTCTTCAGTGTGTTGAAGACACTGGAGATTTCAAGATGGAAGCTGACCAAAGATGGGGGGCTTTTTGTTTACGTACGCTGCATTAAAGGCTGATTAAAAATATGTACTACAAGTCCAGATATTTGTTAATCACGAACACCTGTGAGAATTATGGGTTGGTGTTGCATGCAAATATACGCAATCTGCAAATAACTGTCACACAATCTTTTTTTTATTGGCAGCTCAACATATTCAGTAACATCGGAAAATCATAATTACTTGAAGTATTAGACAGCCCCAATCTACTGATTTTTAGAAATTCAAAGACTTATTCACCATGTGTACTCCTTCAGTTGGTCCTTGAGCTGACCATCAGGTCAGCTCATGTCTCATGCCGACCTGACAGGTAACTCAACAGCCAACTGAAGAAATCGGCAGGCTGCCAACAATGATGCAATGAGGCAGTGCCTTAGCATTGTCAGCCTGATACAGGAAGTGGTGTAACTGGCAGAATCTCAATTTAAGAAACTGCAAAAGATTACCCAAAAAATATCTGCTTAAGAAAACTGTTTACATGATGCCATTTAAGCTGAAAAATAGATTTTTACATACACACCAACAAAGATCTGCAGCTTACAAGACTTAACTTACTGTACACAAAAACCACAGCCAAATTTACTGTATTCTGGAATAATTTTCTAAATCTAGACCTTTTGAGCTAGATGAAGCATTTATGCATGAAACCTCAGAAAACAAAACAAAACAAAACGGAAGTATAATCAATCACACATGGATCCATCTACTGTATCCATAGGGCAGGAAATATTTCAAGAAAATGCTGAAATAGCTGAATTAAAATGTTCTCTGCACACCACCTCTAATATCCACAGTAATGCTGAGCTGGATTCAAAGTATCATCTTAAAAATATATTTAAAATTCTAATGCATTATCCTTGCTTTAGTCAGAGGTAGTGGAGTATGCCCTGGGTGTTACGTTACTATGTAACTATCCTGAGCTGGCAAAAGAAAATATCACACATGAATACCTTATGAGGAAACGGGGATATTTAGGATACCAAATACTTCAATCAGAGAGGAAACACAAATAATTAACAGATGTTTTCAACAGAAAGTACAGATGAGAGTTTTGTTGTGACAAGATACTATGACAATACAGGCATCTATAAAACTACAAGGTAATGTGTAGAGAAGGTAGAGTGATAGGTATGAAGCTTCAAACAGTAAAAATGTTTTGGAATAATTAACCAAAGTTAAACTGAAAGTTTAAAGGTTTAACAGTGTTTCCAATGAGCATCTGTGAGTAGCTGGGCTTTCTCTATTTAAATGTAAATAACTCATCTAGTTAGCTGAAAATTGAGGTAGGCAGGAAGTGAGATCACTCAGCCATGTGCTTGGAAGGACCACACAGACCTGGAGACTGGAAGGAAGAGGAAGCAGCCCTGCCTTTGCAAAACATTTTCTCCTGACCTCTAAGGTCACTGCAAAGCAATAGGGGGCACTCTTGCATCTGGAGGAAAAGAGTTTAGAATTTGGATACGGAAAGGATTCTTCACAGTTGGAGCTGTAAAAATGTGGAACAGACTCCCCCAGGAGCTAGTTCTAGCTAGCTCAGTTAACTATTTAAAAAAAAATCTAGATGCATTCCTAAATGCACAGAATATTACTGGATATTGAGTTCTTATAGGTATGTTAAGCACCAGAGATTGTTGATCCAGGGAATATCGGATTGCCTTATGGAATCAGGAAGGAATTTTTTTTCCCCTGTTGAAGTAAATTGAACCATGATTTATAGTTGGGTTTTTTTTGCCGTCCTCTGGATTAACAGTGGGTAATTGTGGGCATAACGTTCTGTTTGGCTTTTCTTCCTTTTTTTCTATATCTCAATAGGTTGAACTTGATGGACATGTATCTTTTTTTCAACCTGACTAACTATGTAAGTACATAACTATGTAACCTCTAGTCTACACTAATAGAGGGAGCGGAAGACAGACGCACTGCACTGACTACATGCTGCTCTGCCTGCCTTCCCCCAACGTGACTAAATGAGCTGCCATCTGAGACAAAAGTCTCAAGTTGCCTCGTTACAGGGACAGCCCTGGGGACAGCTCTAAGATGCCGAAAACTGGTCCAGATACTCACAGTTTCAGAAGCCAAAGGCCAAAACATTACACAAAGAACTACACAGAACAGAAGGCTAAGAGCAAACAAACAACAGAATAGACAAGTATTGGGAAGCTCAGAAACAGACAGGGCTAAGACAACCCCAGACAGTTTCAGATGCAAGCAAACAGGTGATAGGGAAATTTAGGAAAAAGCTCATAGGTAGGGAAAATACATAAAAAGCATGCCACAAGATCAACCCTGCATGAGACAAAGAAGAAAAAAGTTTGAAAAAAAATCAGAAAAGAACTAGCCCAGCACAAAATGTGCAGATGTCCAGTCTGCCTATCATCTTGATTCAGGTTGGATTTTAAACCCAATGGTTTGACAACCTATACTTAGGATTTTGACCTTTACTTTTCTAGTCTGGATGCCAACATAACAGTGTTCGAGCAGACAAGAAATGCCTAGTAAGTGCGTACACATTGGAGTATTTAGTCTTTGTCTCAATGACAATGACATTTTAAGCAACATATATACATGAAGTATATGCTAAGCAATTCAACTACACTTTCAATAATTGTGACAAAAAATTGTGCATTATCTGTAAAGCAGACCATATTAATGCAGACTCTTGCTAAGATCCTAAAAACACTTGTTCTAGTTGCAGCATTCAAGAACTAAATTAATGTAATCTGCAAAATAATATTGGTAGACTTTTTTTCTCTGCAATCTTTTTTTTCCCCAGTAAACTGACAGCAAAACACGTGCTTAGCAAACATCAGACCCAATACTCTTGTCGACAAAGCCTGCTGTGTAAAATGGTCATTTCTAAAAAGTCAAAGAACATCATAACTGTACTTAGACAACAGGAACAAAGTACAAAAAGTCAAGCGTGATGCGGTGAAGATTGTAGCTCGCTGTAAGTCTCCACCAACAAAAAGACTTCAATTTCATTTCACAGGGCAGACATGGCTAATGAGAAGAGATGAAATGCGTTAGTCAGGAGTGAAGGGAACGTCTAAGATACATGACAGGGAGGATGATACAGGCTGTTAATTTTATAGCACTATGCATTTCAATATTGCAGAGAATACACCATTTAATAATGCCTTAAGCCCTTTCCTGCCAGAGGGAATTGTATAATGCTAGTTTGCAGCAGACGGTTAGACACTTTTGGCAGGTAAAGATTTAAATGTACTGGGCAAAAATGTACTATCTACTTTAAGCAAAATTGTACATACACATGGGGAATACTCCTTTGGGAAAATAATACATTTTCCTAATAAGTAGGCATTTTCGCTCCAAATAAATTAGCTTTTTTTATTGCTATTTTATTTTAAAAATATAATTCTAGCAAAAAAAACATATTTAAAGCATATGATAGGTTAGAATTAGATAACCTCTATAGCTCTCTACTTAAGCTTACCCTTGCTCTCATGGGCACACCACTTCCACAGAATGTTTGCTATGACAGGCAGCTAATTCTCGAGTGGGGGGGGGGGGCGCTAAAAGACACCCACAAA
>NW_017308197.1:128488-241410 GCF_000935625.1 Nanorana parkeri | reverse complement strand
AATTTCCGGGGGGGGGGGGGGGGTCGCTAAAAGACACACATAAAGCTACAATGGGTTGAAGTCTCTAGATTTTCCTTGATGCCTCATGTAGGGGCCTCAATTGCTCCCTGTGACTTATGACATATTCCCTAGTCCATAGATTTGCTGGATAGTATAAGACGTCATCACCGTAAACAGGCTATCTAAACAATTGCACACATTCAATTGCCATGGAGGTCGTGAACCCTCTTTGTTGCCAGTCAAATACAGATTCTCAAGAAGACAGAGGCACAGGGTCTAAGAAACCGTCCAATATTTACTATAGCACTCCACAAGGTATGATGGACTTCCAGATTAGCAGGCAATGTCATAGTCAAACAGGAAAAAGTTGGGGTAGGTGGATAACAAGTATCAGTTTAAAACAGGCAGTGGACTTAAATAGGTGTCAGAATTAGAGATCACAGTACGCAGAATCTACCAAGTGCATTGAGCAGTTTTAAAAGCTTTTCCCAAATATGAGCTCAGAGGAAGCATTCAGCAGCACTTCTCGATAAGAACCAGAAAGGGGAGTGCAAGAATGTCTAAACACGTGGATTGGAAAAGACCTAGTGCAGGTTTCTGGGGAGTTTTGAAAGCATTTTTACAGATGAACAGCAACCAAGCATGGGACCCAGGTGTGAAACAGAACACTGATCTTGCAGAGACACGCATCATGAATAGCTGCATACAGTGAGTGACACAGGTTGGTTATGGAGGCAGCAAACTGTGACAATAATTTTTATGGCTGTGTTCCAGGAGCTCTAAAACACACAATGCTCTTTTATTCAGATACCAGTTTGAGCTAGGAAATTGGTGATTTAGCCTGTCCCCCTGCTTCTTTACTGGTTCAGCACTTTGAATGCATTAACAGATAGGCAAGGAAGAGGACAGGCTAAAACTCTTTCCTTTGGCATTTCAGTAATATTACCAGTTTAGCATGTTTACAATCATAAAAGATGTATTTTATGAAGAGATTTATCTCTGGAAAACCATAACTCTAGAATGATTTTTGTGTTGTTGTTATAGACATATAGACAGACAACAAATAGGCCAGAGAGCCCAGATTTCCATTAGGTGTTAATATTTAGGATGCAACAATAATTCTTCATACTTTTGACAAGTGAAGACATTTATCAATATTGAAGGATTTAGGCCACATCGAGATCCAGGATTTTACTTTTCTAAAAAAGACAAATATTGTACAACCATCAAATGCAGTTTTCTGGTGCATCCTTGTCGGCACTGTGTCAAGCTGGCATTTCTAGGCTAATTGTATTCGCAAAGAAATTTGGCAGTACTGAAATTCTGGATCCTGAATAACATACCACAAAATGCTGAATGGCAAGTGTGTAGTGTCATATTATTGCACATTTAAAGCTTAATTATGCAATGATGCAGCTCATCAACTTAAAGAGCACTGTGAATGAAAAATAAAACACAAGATAGTATCATTATAAATTTAGCTACCCGACTACAATAGGATGGTCTGCCAATCACGTTATTGAAAATGTAAGTTAATAGCAAAAACTGACATTTGTTAAAAGTAAATTGAGATGGAATTTGGTTCAGACTGTTTAAGTGCAGTGCAGCTCCATCTTTTTGGTGATAAAAAAAAATAGGTTGCTTAGTGTAAACTATGCTGAATTCTCAATAATAAAGATTCTGAAACTTAAATTACCATTTTTATTTTTTTTACTAAAGGAAAGTTTCACCTTAAAGTGAACCTGAAGTAAAGTGAACCTAAAGGCAAAACACACACAGTCCGATGGTTAACCCAACAGCAGACACAAATTAGACAAGTTGTGCAGAAAAGACTTACATTATTAAGATAAGTATTAAAAAATGTATCCCATGCATATCAGACGGCTCCTAATTATTATCACCCCCACTCATATTCACAGGAAATTATCATAAAGATTTGCACTCTTTGGTTCCCTCTGGTCCATTTCCTCCTGATACTTACAATACTAAAACACTTGCATAATCCAGCAGAAAGGTGTTTGAATGTGGTCAGTAATTTTGAGCAAAGAAGAAAAGTATAATGCCAAGGTTCTGTACAGTTGCCTTTTGGTGGTCTGTATTCAGTGCTGCACAAAGTATCTTTTTTCCAGCTTTGTAGTTCTTTTAGACAACAAGAAATGGTCCTATCCTCATCAGTAAATTATAGGGCAGAGAACAGAAACTGTAACCAGTACAGAAATGTACCATTGCAATACAGTCACTTTGCCTTAAAATACATTTTTGCTTCTTTATTCATAATTACTGACAATATTCTAACTAATTTCTGCTGAATTATGCCTGATATTCAGTAGAATGTTGACCAAATGGAGCCAAAAGATGTAGATTTTTATGATTTTTTTTCCCCGTGAAGCCAAGGAGGAGAACACTATTGATTAGACTAGTGAAGTCTGATACACCAGCCTTGCAAGATGCATGTGGAATGTAGTGATCTACTTCTGCTGCACCAAATACCTGTACTGTCTCCAAATAATCTGGAACCACATGAGATGAATTTTAGACATTTTCCATCTCCACACAAAATTACTAAAAGATGCAGCCCCCCTTTTCACCCACCATGCTGTACTTCACGGTCATATATATTGACACAGGGCATTCCTGAGCCCTCCAGCAATGACACATAGTATGAATATCTATAACTGCAATTGTTGGGCTGTTGCTCTTAATATGACCAAAACTAGCGAAAGCTAATGGTGGCTTCACAAAGTCACAAACAATGACACCCTCTTATTTCTCTAGATTTCAGCATTGCACAGTTGCTGGTTTGCTGAGGTAGGGAATACATTATTATTTTTCTGAATATTATTTTCTGCTAGCTGGGAGAATATTATGCTGCAGGCCAGGGGATATAATATTATGCTGCTAGCTGGGAGATATATTGTAATGTTACTTGCTGGGGGATTTATAACTTTGCTGCTGAGCATTATAGTGCTGCTTGCTGAGGGATATATTATTGTGGTGCTTCACAATATAATTGTGCTGACTGAGGGACATAGTATAATAAAACAAATCCAGGATGAATCATTCATTTTAGGCACAAGCTTTTAGACATGTCTTTTTAAATGATATGTTAGTGGTATTATCAGTGATATCAACATGATACTACTAAGAGCCGGTTCACACCAGATGCACTGTGCTGTGCTAGGAATCATTGCCCAACGCAGCCCCAATACATAGACAAGTCAATTTGCCTTGGGTTCTATGATGTCATTTCACACCACTGCAGTGGTAAAAAAATTTGGACATGCAGTACATTACGTAAATAGAGTAATGCACAGCTTCCTTCACAGCACAAGTGGCTGTGCAGTAGATCGCACTGCTAGTGTTAATGAGCCCTAAAAGGGTGAGGTTATGTTTAAGATTAGGTGTAAATTAAAGTTAAAGTAAACCTGTATGGATAGAAATACAGGAGCTGCCATTATTTACTCAAAAGTTAGGACTTCATGACTGTTATACTGATCCTGGCTTTACCACCCAATGAGTCATCGACCCAGAGCATATAGCCATTGAAATCTGAATAGTAAAAATTCCCATCCTGTGCACTTGTCCGAGGTCAATGGACCTTTAAAAGAACTTACACTGCTTTTCTCCTTAAAAAAAAGTAATTGGTCCAGAACAATAATGCATTAGATGAAATCAGAATCTTGCATATTTGTTACAGGTTAGAGACGCAGTCAATACAGTTTTAGCTTCAGGACTACTTTCAATGCACGAATAAAGCAAACCTGTAAAAGAATCCTCAGATCTTAAGTGGCCCCAAATCGTTTAAGCAGGCATCCGCCAGCATCCTAAGATTATCTTCACTGCACTCCAGGATGCCATAAGCGAGGACAAAAAAATTCTGACCTTCCTATTGGCCACCATATGCAATGGGCAGCCTTGTTGGCCAATAGAAAGGGTGGAACAAAGTGTAGCATATTGAGACTTGGTTTCGGTTCGATCAAAGAAATTAACGATTTATTGACGGCACACCCGAAAATATCTCACGGCACAGTGGTTAAAAAACGCTGTCCTAGAGCACAGTAAGGATGATCCGAGGATGTGAGCAGGTGGATCTAGTGTGGGACTAATCAGACATGAGAACCCTTGGTGTAGGTGATAAACAGGCTTTCTTGGATTGCAGAAATGTCCGTCTGTGTGTATATGTAATACCTTTATGTTGCTGAAGCCTAGACTTACTTTAAAACATCAATGTGATAACGAATGTCATACCCACTACCTAACACCTGTGCATACCCTCATTTCAAACCCTTCCTAGAAAATGTAACAAACATTTTCTAGAATGGTGGTAACTATGTTTTTCTTATTCCTCTTGCAAGCAAACAATGCATTTTTGCTTTTGTTAATACAATGCCTCTATTAGCCATTATGCACCAAGTTAAAAAATAATACTCAAAAAATAATTTATTCTTAGTAATATATATTTATTACTTTTTATTACAATCGATGTATTATAAAACACATATACCATGGAACTATAGATGCATTTAAACACATTTAAAATGAATATAAAGTATGTATTCTTCAATCCATCAGGTTATCATTACTGCTAATGATGTTTGATGTGTTAGGTGAATGGTACACCTTCCCTAGACTGTACAGATCCCCAAAGAAACAATATAAAGCTACTCCTCAGTGGAAAGATTTAACCTTGGTCAGATAGTGAATCTTCTAAATTCCTACCTAAGCATGTTTGTGACAGCCGTCAATTCAGAAACAGTTTATCAGAGAAGAAAGATGACAGGGGAATGCTGAGTTGATATGACAGTGATGATAAAAATTTGTTAAGGCATGCATCCCTGAAGGAAATGTGTCTGTAATATACCAGATGGCCAGTGGTCTGGGAAAATGGCTAAGGCATGCCGTGCTTAAGCTGGTGAGCCTAACAGCACCAAGTGCCGTAAATAAAAAACAGTCTTTAAATGAGTTACAGATTCCACACCCTTTATGTTATGCCATTGTTTCTAATAATGCTTTTCTTTTTATATCAAATTGCTTTATGAAAACTGCCCATTAAGTACAGGACCAATGAACTCTGTAGCTGAAAGAAAATCCTCACATGGGAGAAAAAACAATCAGAAAACACAACACAGTCTGGTGCTTCAGCCAGAGGAAAAACAATGCCTTGCACTAAGTTTATTAGCTAATGTGCCAAAGGCAACATAAGAGGGGCTCCAGCAGCCAGAAGTGGGTAAAGAACATTGTACAAACATTGTAGAAATATAACAAAAGACGGTACTTGGCTGGACAAATCATTAGTCTGGGAACATTGTTGTAAAATCTCAGTCTTGCTTTCAAAAGGATTTGCCTAACAGCATGCACACCAAACCAGGGATTGTAAACGCTGGTGTGGGGAGGACACAAAACATTGTTGCTATGTGCCACAGTGATGTCTGGTTGTGATATGGATGCTGGTTGCCAGAGTTTAAAAGAGTTTTGCACGATATTCTAATTATTCGAGTTTCACCTGTATATATATCTTTCTTAAATTGTATAGACAACTCCCCTCTCCATCTCCTGAAGAAGCGCTATTTAGCGCGAAACGTCGAGAAAATCAAGCTCCTCCATCACCTTTCCTTATACCAATCATGTCTTGTGTCCATGAATATTTAATTATCATGTTTTTCAATCATGTTTCATTGCATAAGTTTCTGAATGTTATCCTTATATGAATGAACTTAATTAGTGTGGAGTGAGCTTATAGGGGGAATCATGTTGTCAATTTTATCAATTCTATTTACCTTTTAATCAAATAAAATATTTTTTTCTAAAAAAATGTTTGGTTTGTAAGTTGTCAGTCGGCTGCCCAAAAAAACCCCAACTTTCCTAATTTTTTTGATATACCATTTTCAGGGGTGTGGCATCCTGTGCCTTGATTTAGGTCACTCCATTTCAAATCAGAGTTTAAAAGAGAAATTTAGGTCTTTGAATTAAAGTACAACCATTTCCACAGATAAGATTTGTCGCTGGCAACAAGAGTACACCCCTAAGTGAAAATGTCCAAATTGGGCCCAATTAGCCACTTTCCCCGGTTTCATGTGACTCGTTAGTGTTACAAGGTCCCATGTGTGAATGGGGAGCAGGTGTGTTAAATTTGGTGTTATCGCTCTCACTCTCTCATACTGGTCACTGGAAGTTCAGCATGGCACCTCATGGCAAAGAACTCTCTCTCTGAGGATCTGAAAAAAAGAATTGTTGCTCTACATAAAGATGGCCTAGGCTATAAGAAGATTGCCAAGACCCTGAAACTGAGCTGCAGACCATAGGCCAAGGCGGCCAAGCGCTTTAACAGGACAGGTTCCACTCAGAACAGGCCTCGCCATGGTCGACCAAAGAAGTTGAGTGCATGTGCTCAGCGTCATATCCAGAGGTTGTCTTTGGGAAATAGACGTATGAGTGCTGCCAGCATTGCTGCAGAGGTTGAAGGGGTGGGGGGTCAGCCTGTCAGTGCTCAGACCAGATAAACTTATTTGGTTCAGATGGTGTCACGCGTGTGTGGGGTGGCAACCAGGTGAGGAGTACAAAGACAAGTGTGTCTTGCCTACAGTCAAGCATGGCGGTGGGAGTGTCATGGTCTGGGGCTGCATGAGTGCTGCCGGCACTGGGGAGCTACAGTTCATTGAGGGAACCATGAATGCCAACATGTACTGTGAAATACTGAAGCAGAGCATGATCCCCTTCGGAGACTGGGCCTCAGGGCAGTATTTAAACATGATAATGACCCCAAACACACCTCCAAGACGACCACTTCCTTGCTAAAGAAGCTGAGGGTAAAGGTGATGGACTATTGAGCATCTGTAGGGCATCCTCAAACAGAGGGTGGAGGAGCGCAAGGTCTCTAACATCCACCAGCCCAGTGATGTCGTCATGGAGGAGTGGAAGAGGACTCCAGTGGCAACCTGTGGAGCTCTGGTGAACTCCAGGCCCAAGAGGGTTAAGGCAGTGCTGAAAATTATGGTTGCCCATGTATTATTGTGATTACTACTTTAATCACTAGTGTTGACATGATTGTCTATTTGATGCCAACATCTTGCCACAATTGCCTGATTGCTGCCCATGTATTCTCACATGTGCTATTTGTTGCATAAGTATTGCCATAATTCACACAACTATCAGATTTAGCATGAGTGTTGCCCCAAGTATCTGTTTGCTGCCAGCGTACTGCCACAATTGCCCTTTGCTGTCCACATATTGTCATGATTTACCATTTATCGTCTATTTATTGTAATGACTGTTTGTGTATTGCCACTATAGCCCCTCAAAATGTTCACAATTGTCCATTTGTTCCGAAATGTTGTCACAATTGCCTAGTGCAACATGCCTATTGTCACACTTGCAAGTGTGTTGGTAACATTTGCTGCCCATCCACTGTCAGGATTGCTAGTGTGCTATTCATGTTTATTGCCCACATAATGTCACAACTGCCATTGTGTTGCTTACATATTGCCACCATTTTCTGTGACTTAATGGTGTCTATCAAATTATGCCCTAAAAACTCTGCCATACCCCTAATTTTGTGTACCAAAATGCTAGCCTAATACCATGCTCCAAAAGTTGCCATATATTAAACCATTTTTTGTACCTTATCTGACTTGATATTTTGCAAGCGGCAAATATGGTAAATGTGTGTATTCACATATACAATAGCTCTTTAACAGTACGAAACAACTTAAAAAACACATTTTAATTTATAAAAAGACATGTCATATGCCACCAAAAGAACCTCAGCATATTTTAATCAATGCTAAAACAAATGAGAACCACACAAAAAACTATTTTGTCCCCATTACAACATGGAGTGTTTGCTTCAAAGTCGGAAAAAAAAAATCACATTTGTCCATGATTTCCTCCCTGTTCTCTGAGGCAGTAATTATAGATGGCAGGTATAAGAGCATTTGAGTGTTTCAGTAATAAGCATGTCTATCCAGATTAAATATTAACCTACAGTAAAGCTTGCTCTCTGTCATGTCACTCTCTGTATCACTTTTACATGAAGTTTGAGGCTTCCCGGTCTCTAAGAGTTGGTGCAGTTAACCCAAAAGATGCTGGAAGGTTAGAAAGGACAGAAAATCCAAACACCAACTCTTAAAACTCCAGGAGAGCAGAAAACGTGGGTAAGTTAATAATGCTTGATGAGATTATTTGAATGATAATTAAATTTACATAAATTGCTTGCGGGTTAGGAAAGCCCAGGAGAGCTTGATTGTAAATATGTTACTGGCTCATTGTGACAACTAAAATTAGAAAGCGACACTGAACATACGTCCAAGTGCCCCATCAGATTTTCCCATGTTTAGTTTAAAGGAGAACAATGAGAGGAGTGATTTCCACTCACCTCATAGTTCTAAGCCGACCTGTGACAATGAGACTGTCACAGGTCGGCTCAGTAGATCGGGAGGTGAGGGAACACATACCGGGTTCCCTCACCTCTCGATCCTGTCACGGCTCTCTGCCGTGACAGGGGGAGGGACTGCTGTAAATATTCACAGCTAATAAAAGATAAGTGAACATTTGAAACCTTTTTGTGTACAATATAAAAACGGAAAATTGTATACTTACCTTTCCGTAATTTTCCTTTCCTGGTGCATCGATGGCAGCACACAAAGTAGTGTGCTGCCGAGATGCCCCAGGAAAACGGAAAATTGTATACTTACCTTTCTGTAATTGTCCTTCCCTGGTGCATCGATGGCAGCACACTACTTTGTGTGCTGCCGTGATGCCCCAGGAAATACAGCTTGGTAATTCCATAAATGTCCTCTTGTTATCTTTATTACTCTTATGAGAATAAATGCAGAGCAATGCATTTTCAGCATAAATATGTTACACTTATTTGTTAAATAAAGTGTTGAAAACACCACATACCCACCCTCAATAACCTCAAAGAAATTAAAGGGACAACAGGGAAGGTATTTTCTGTAAACTAGAAACAGTCAGTTCTATTTGACCATTTATACTAGGAAAATTACTAATGTGTGAAGATGTAGATAGGGCTGCATATTAGTTCCAGGGCAAAGACATTACTCTTAGTGAACTTAAAGAGCTTTGGCATTACTTCTTGAGAAATAGTATGCATCCCAGCAGTCAGAGATTCACAGCTTGGATCAGAGGCTTCTCAAGAGAAATGCCCTTTAAAGAAGATGTTCTTCTCTTTCATAGTAATAATTCCAGATTTCTCCAAATGTAAACTCTAAACTATGCTCCTTAGAGCAGTATGTGATTAACTCACGGCTAGAATTGTCTACCCTTGCTAATAGGGTCTAAACAGAATCTATTTGTAAAATAAAAACACTCCCTTGATATATATACAGGTGAAACTCGAAAAATTATTCATTTATTATATGAACTTTTGCACGATATTCTAATTTTTCGAGTTTCACCTGTGTGTATATGTATACACACATTATATATATATATATATATACACACACACACAGGTGAAACTCGAAAAATTAGAATATCGTGCAAAAGTTCATTTATATATATTTCATGTGTATTCTTGCATTTAAAGTCTCCTAGCCACTTTTTTTTATCAACAAGTTAGTTTACACATGGGTTACCCTCGCAGGAGTTTTTAGCATATCACAGAACAACGCAACATACATTCTTCAGCCCCTGGCTATATGGTCTACTCAGACCCACAGTCTGTTTCAGCATAAACTGAAAACTTTGTTTCTCTGAGGCCTGGGCAAAACACACATACTCCCATTGTTTGCGGGGGATTATTGTATCCTGTTTTCTTTCTTTATTATAAGTCTTGCTTCATGCCATTTTGCCATGGTATGACTGTTTCCAGCTTTCCTGCTATTTGCAACACTTTTGCACAGCTTATTTTTTTTATTTGGTTGGGTGTAGACATTAATGTTTGATGTTCACGACCTCCAAGCAAATAAATACAAAGTTGTGATGCAGGCACCCCTATACACCCCTAGACAGTATAGCTAGTCACATGAAACCATTATTTCCTATTACTATCCCTGTTTTTCAGCTTTTCAATCACAATTATAGGATTTGGCACAGTTAGGGTAACCAGGTAGAAATGTACTTAAAAAAAACATGCTACTGCAAACTGCATTACCTGAACATAATCGTATATGGGTTATATTTTTATCACAAAATGTCTGCTGTCAGAATATATTTTTATTAGAATTTTTCAGTAGAGCAATAAAGAATTTTGGAGTCCCCCATCTGCTAGGTGCTTCTTAAAACCCATGATAAAATGTAAAAGCAACATATTGATGGTAAAATAGTGTTATATTAAGGAAAAATCCAGGCATGGCCATTCCCTTAATAGCTTCCACCCCTCCTGTGTGACTTATACATACATCCTTTGTGTGTCACAGGCTGTCAGGAAACCAGGGGTGTCACCTCCCCACAGGGTCAGCGGGCACGGCGCAGGGTACGGGTCTCCCTCCAGCCTGGCAGAACCACTGGCGCCCGGGTTGCAGGTGCGCATGCGCGAGTCGTGCGGCAGGTGCGCATGCGCAGTATGCAGGCTGTGCGTGCATCCCCAGGAGCACGTGCATAGTGTGCCTGCACCTGTTTAGGCCTCAGGTGTGGACCTAGCTGGGGGAGGTTCCCGTACACACCCATACCACCTCTCGCCTGCCATTGGCTCTCGTGAAGAGAAGCCTCCTAGTTGCCTCGGTGACAGGGGGGCGGACTTACACCCCCTGGCTATAAAAACCTGGCCAGAGCTCTGGCTTGTTGCTGAGTTATCTCATCCTGTGGTGTGATTTCCTAGCTCCCTGTACATGTGCCTTGCTTTGTTTCCTGACCCCCTTTATCTGGACCTCCTGTTGCCGACCTTGGACTGCCTTTCGCCCCTGAACCTTTGCTGCCTGCCTCGACTCGGATTGGACTTGACTTCTCTTTGGATTAACCCTTTTGTACCTCTGCCTTCGGACGCTTCAGGCCATTTCCTGCCAGTGAGTTCCACTTTGTTCTTCTGCCAAACCATTGGCACTCCTGACACCTCTAAAGGGCGATGCACAACTAGGTGACACCCCATCGCGCAGCAATCGTGCACGATTATACACGGATTGTGGCGCGGTCAGGAGTCGTCCAGGTGTGCACCGATCGCACTGTGGGTGCCATTATTTTCCAATGTCACCCCAGTCACACCTATGCGGATCGCGTGATTCTGCCCGTGTTTCTGAACACAATTGTGGCTAAAACAGGCGTGCATTGTGTATCGCAGAAAAAAGGTACTTGCCGCGCAGTGGGGTATCGCCTAGGTGTGCACTGGCCCTAAGCCTCCTTGGCTACCTCTCAGATGCCTCAAGCACACACAGCCACCTGGCTCCACTCTGACTTCTGGGTAGAGTCCTTCCCACTCCTGAAAACATCTGTTCCTCTTCCCAGCTGGAGCCCTGAACATTAGCCACCACCCCTTCCATTAGGGCTGTGCACAGGTGTGCAATAATTAGGTTCTGGCCACTACTAAACCATGGGCCCAGGAATGGAGATTTCATCTCTTAAAATTCTCTTTGAAATCTCCCAGTTTCAGGATCCCATGCCAAATCCAGAAAACCTGGGGAGAACTGCAAAGCAAGTTCTTTCACAGTGAAAGTATTTGCTTCCTGGAACTGCTCAGCCCCTCTGGCTGAGAGTCCTGGGTGACTACAACACCCCGTTCTACCGTGGGATTGCCACACAATACCACAATGTATATAATGTATATTAAAGTATATGTTAATTCAAGTATAAGTAAACGCAACCACTAAAATCTTATACAAGTTTTACCATGTTCATAAAATTTACAAATTAATTTTCATTATGTTTAAACCTGCAGCTTTCATTATAGTATCTGTTGATCCTACCATCAAGGTCCTTGTTCAGGGTGACAAAGTTCTGTTTCTGCCTCTGTTGCTTCTTCTTTGTAAACATGTAAGCCAGCAAAAAATTTGTTCAGTGTTTAGTTTCATTTAGAATTTTTCGTTCTTTCGGGTTTTGTGTCTGAACGCTATTTTGTTCCGTTATTCGGATATTTCTGAATATTGTTTTAGATTCGGACATGTCTAATTAAGTTTCATTTTGAATGAAATTTGGATGATATGAAATTTTTTTGAAAAACATTTGGATTCGTTTGCATTCAGCCTCATTGGAATTCAGACATTTGGATCCATGTTCGAATTTATATTTGTAATGAAACATAATTTACATCTACTGCTTTGTCACCCTGTCACATGCGCTTCTGATGGGCATCTACAAGTGGCCATTTCAACACACATTATGCAGACAGGGTCCACTGAGAAATGCCATGAAGCCATCGTGGGAGTGAATACATGTAGAGACTAAGTGGCTGCAAACAGGCTTTATGATATCAGTAGAACTGAGATGCAAAAAAAGTGGGAAAAAAATGATTTTTATAAAAAGGGCATTTTTTTTTTAGAATACACAATGCTTTAGAAAACAAAGTGCACTTTCTTTCACTGATCCAATAAATCAGTGAAAGAAAGGATTTCAATATATTTTTCTTTTTAGTAAAATGATAAAAATAAATGCATTTAAAATCTTCTGTATCCATCAGATGTACAATTCAAACACAGCATGGTAACAGTAGGTTGTTTCTGTCTAAACTGAAGCTACAAATGCCCAGTGTGACATATATATGACACTGTTGCTACATTATGCAACTAAGACATTTTGGAAAGGGAGCGATCCATTATATTCAGTATGCGCACTCTATGTGACTTATTACATTGACCTTTAGCACAAACCTTTTGAAAACTATCCCTAGCCACAGATAACTTTTGAGTGAGAGAGGAAAAAAGCTAGAACTTTTTTAACTAATTATTTTTGAAAGGCACATTGGCCTCACTTACTGTGACAGTCATAAGCAGAGTAGCACCTTTCTTAATGAGAAAACAATGCACAGCTTACCTATGAGAATAATTATAATTCAGCTTGTTAACATTTGTTAATTGCAAAGCACAAGACCCAAAATGCTGAGCTGGTCCCTTGTTGTAGCGATGACCGTAATCAAAAGGCATGTGTGGAAGTAAAGGAAACCTGTGAATATATCTGTATACACTATAAAAAGGCAATTAATAAATATGGAAACATGTAAGGTTTATTTCTAGACATGTTTAACTAAGGCCTTAATATACAATTGTAATAAACCTTTAACATGTTAAAGCATGGAGTTGAAAGTTTGTACAAGGGGTTAAAACCCCGGTCAATTTCTACACTATTTGCAACTTAAATCTGCTTGGAACAACTATCGGGGCACACCCAAAGCATCATTCTCTTTCTCATTCTTGGACACTCTTATATCGTCCAGATCATACTCCATCTTGACAGTATACCCTAGACTTCAAACCCCATTTCTTGTTCCGCTCTCCTCAAACGTAAAGGATTGGGCAAAGGACTTTGCTGATCCGGACTTGTTTGACAAGATTCTCCAAAGTTATATTAAATTAAGGTCTGTTCTCACTAATGAAACGTGGAGGGAGACCCAATTCAAAATCATAAATAGGGCCTTTGTCCCATTTTTTCGTCCTGTTGATGCTGCTACCACAACTTTTGCAGCGCGGTCGTTAATCTCCATATGTCCAAAGTGTGGACACCACAGACCAACACGTCATCATTGTTTATGGAGCTGTTCCTTAATATCCAACTTCTGGAAACAAATACTTACATACATAAAAATTACTATCTTCTGGCAACCAGACCTAAATTCTGCCCTTTGTCTATTTAGTTGCCTTGAGACTTCAAGAGGGGTTCAGGGACCCTCGGGACAAAAGAGCGCAGACTGGGCTCACCTATGCATCCTAAACATGAGACGGTGTTTGATGCGACAACGGAACTCCCCAACGGCTCCAACGATTCCGGACATTATTAAAGATCTCAAACTTGTGTTCTGTAAATAGAAGCTGGATGCAGAGATGCATATAGATGCCCATTATACACCTTTCGATTCTAGATGGTGTTATTGCATTAGTAGATCTTACTCTAACTAAATTCAACAAATTATCAAGCCCTTCCGATACACTAAATGGCACTTGAAAAATTATGTGTCTAATGAAGTGATGATGTATGTTTACATTGTTGTAAAATAGCGGAAATGTTAACATTTTTGGGGGGGAAAAACACCCCTGTCAGTATATTTTTTTGCTCTCCGTTTCCCATTGAGGAGCTTTTGCTGTCCCAGAGATACAATAAAAGATGAGAAGAAATCTTTTCTAGCTAACACAACTGTCATCGGAACATCTACCCTGAAGATGGTAATAACTTTAAAACTTTGGATTTCCGATTACTTTCTGTCTTTGCCACACTGGTCACCAATACAAACTGGAGTGATTCTAAGTAGCAGTGTCACACCAACAGCATGACAAACTTGAGAGGGGTTCTAATCCTTTCCTACTATATCCAAAACGAAAAAAAAAATTGGCTATGCATCACCCGATTGGGATCCTCTGAGCAGAAGACCAACCCTTCCTGCAATTAAAAGGTGAAGCCTGAATATTTCAATATATCCAAGCAACGGAGGTACACAGTGTTTTTAAACATATACGAAGAAAGATTATAATCATCCTAAGTAAACCAAATACCAAAAAAAACACCGCCATTTCACTTTACAAACCGCAAAAGATTATAAATGTGTATTTTACAATTAGCTGCCTATTCTCGGTATATGTTCTCTCAAAGTACAAGAATGTGGTTTATATTGATTGTAATTGTTTAGTAAGCCCATATGCCTGGGTGAGCATGTTTACACTTGCAATTTCAGTTTTGATTGTTAAATTCTGTGTATAACATGTATAACAAATTGTGTTTACTGCATCTTATTAAGAATAACAACAGATTTACAAGGTTATTCACAAACTGGGGAAGAGTTTGGAGAAGGCAGGAGAAATTAACAATCTCGGACAACATAACTAAACTGGAAAGCGAGCTGAATTGGAGATTTTTTTCCAATTCAGCTATTTTGGCCTAGATTGTTTACTTCTCCAAACTCTTCACATTTTTGTGAATATCACTGTTGGTGTTTCTGCCTGCAAAATTTTTTCAAACATCTTTAACATAATTCTAATTTTATCTACGTTTCTCTGGGCCCCAACCCCCGCCCCAATTACTACCCCCGAATAATTGCCATGTTAGCTAAAAAAGGAGCCTAATGTAAAAGCCCTTTTCTTACATGGATCGGTGGTCATGTGGACATATTGGGTCCAGAGTCTTCATTCCTCTGGACTGCAGGGTGGGAGTGCACAGCGGACCCACATCAAGACCATGAAAACTTACAATTTAATGGAACCCGGGGGGATTAAACAAATCTGAAATATCCTTAATACAGATGGCCAGATAAAGTCCTTCACATTCCACAATGACAAATATTCCTGGCCAGAAAACCATGCCTTAGTTCATGCTCAAATCAAACATTTTACCACCCTTCTGGGTCCAATACCATTTTTAACCCACCGGAAGACAACCATATTTTACTTTAATGGCAGCTGGTGTATTTCATTCTGACACTTCAGGTTGTGGGAGGGCTCTCAGTATCCTCACTTACAACGCAGGACTGTTGGTCCTGCGTTATACGGAATGACAGAGCACCAAAGAAAAACACCTTCTGGGGACCTATGGAGGAGAAAGCCTGTAGGGCAGAGGGGTCAAAGTATTTTTCTAACATTCCCCTAGACAAAATAAACATATAACTCTTGCAATGCGGGGGGAGCCCCACGGCTAGGGTAGTTTTACATTTTCTCAGCTTTAGGAATCAGGCTACTGTCTTTTAGGCCAGATACACACCATGTGCATTAAAAACCATGCCTTACAATGCCCAATATGTGAGCAATGTGGTGCTTTGCCATTCTTTCTGAATGACAACCCAAGGTGCATTTTTAAACAAACACACCTGCCATTTAAAGCACCACAACGAACAGATATAATTTTTTTTCATTAGTATTTTTTTAGGTCAGAAGCAACAGACTGAATTCAGAAGTATTTAAAATAACATACAATTATGCTGTATTCCGTTTCGGCAGGTCCCGGAGGATCAGGGTCCGCTGGCCTTCGGGTTGGTGGACCAAAATTGTCTCAACCCGTCAGGAGCCTTGCGCCCAGGGGGGTTGGGAAATTGTGGCCCCTTCTCTTGGGAGAAGGACCGAGCACCCTTGTGCACTTTTTTACGTGTGTTGTGATTTCACAATTCACTTTTTTTGTTCACAGGAGATTTCGTTTTCAAGCACGCTCCACGGGCTTTCAAATTAAAAAAAAAAATGATGCTGTTTTGCCACTCTACACAAATCCTTACTTATTCATTAGTGCTATAATAATGATGAGATTGAAATGTAACAAAAGTACTTTTCCCCCCCTCAGCCAGCTCTAAAATGTGTCATAGTGACACGAGTGCTTTGCACGTTGTTTTTTGAATGAAATCAGTAAACATTTTAAATCATGCTGAACTGTGGTTTGATTCATATTCAAGGTCAAGGAGGAGTTTTAAGCACACGTTCACTAGCCTTGCTTTCAGCATTGGTAGCAATAGTTACAAGAAGAGTAAAAAAAAAAAAAAGATTTATTTCATGGAGGTAAAAAAAAAAAATCCAAACACTGGCCCCAGGAGTTATTTCATGTTATTTCTATTGTATGTATTATCAGTAGAAATGAACGGAGCTTTGGATTAGATAATCCCAATCTTTAGTAATCCTGATACCAGGCGCTTAGGTTTTTCAATTTGTTTGTTCATACACAGGGAAACCTTCACAAGAGGACAGCAAAATATCTGCATCACACAATGAATCACACTAGGTGAATGGTCAACTTTTTTGACATCACCAAAGGCAACACAAAATAGTAAGTAAATGTATTACTAAATGAGATGGACAGAGACTGCAGACATGCTGCAGAACATGGTCGGAAACTAGGAACATGCTATAGAAGGCAGTCATAGACTGGAGATACTGCACATTACATGAGACTGCTAAAACCAATACTAAATATGTTTTCCTTCACTTGCCTGAGTAAGCACCTAACTGAAGAAAACACAGACTACTGTGTGCTATGACCCTGAGGGCTGCACAATAAGTGCAAAAGTTATGTATGTTGCCTTTGGGCCACAGGTTGGGCAACAGGACCTTGATAATCCATATACAGCACGGTAGTATTTGACCCAATGCAAACTATATTTTATAGGTTTTTTTATGGTTTTCCCTAACTGAATCCTCCACAGACAATAAAGCAGGTAATACTCTAACATCTGCAAATGTTTAACCTATTTTAAACATATATTCACAGTTATCCTACAACCTGATGCCAGGTTCCTAAGGATAGCCATCATGTAACATCATACTCAAGAAAAGAAAAGAATAAAAAGCACCAAAATTGTTTACATGATACAACAGCCTTGATCCTAGCTTAAAGAAGATCTGACATCAGTTAACTTCACATGAAATCACATTGTTCCTAAGAAATAAATGATGTTAGTAATGCAAATGATGATTAACCTATGCCCCTCTTCTAAGGCACCATGCTGCTCCGATGTGTGGCAACATATTGCCCAAGTCTTGTAAAAAACAAGTCAATTCTTTCATTAACTGGCACATCTCCACCTCTGGGATGTCACAGACATCACACTGCAGTTGGACATGCAGAAATAATCACTTTGCCAAATGACCTTTATTAACAGATGTACACAGTACCAGAAAGGTGAAACAGGCCATAACACTACTATTTCTGTCTTACAGAACAAAGAGCAACATCCATGTATAACATCAACGCTGTAAAAACGAGATTAATATAACAGATTGATCCTTGAGTTACATCCAAATGTTCCAGTGTATGATTACATGGTAAGATCCTGCCCAGTGCCCAGCAGAAAATAAACTCCAACAGAATGCCATGATAAACAAATAGCTTTGTTAGTCAGCATCTTAAATCTAGTGAAGGGATATAGTGCAGATAGACATGCAAGAGGGATAACCCTGCTAAGTTTTAGAAACAGAATATGGGCTTGTTCGAACAAACCACATTCCCATGCATTTTCCAGCATTTAGCAATGCAGGCAAACTCATAGGCAAACACATTTATTTTGTCTTCTATAACACATGCTCCATACCTTCCAAATGTGCCTTATTTGGTGGGACTGCCCCATATTTGTAACTAAGTCCCTCTGTATCTCCTCCTTTTTCAGATGTGCTTTTTTGGTCCGATGTACAGATATCTATGAAAATGTACTATTTAACTGCCTGTGCCAAATGAGATCCTAACCAATAATGGGTCTTGAACTGCCCACTAATGAGCATACATTTTAATTGTATCCCCTTCTGTTTATATCAGAGCTATTTACTAGCTGCACTCTTGTTCTTCATGATTGAATATCGTTAGCAAAGCATAGAAAAATTGTCCAGACGTTGGTGCTAGTTTTATCAATTTTGGTCAAAGTCACTCATATCTGATAGCATAATAACAATCATCAAGCCTATACACACTAAAGGCTTGTCCACATGGGCTTCAACTTGTATGAGAGCAGTGTGTACCACAAGCTTTTGCCAAGCATTTGGAAAGTCTCAATTTTTTAAGCTAGTACATTCCACAATTACAATAGTGGTATTAGAATTATGGCTGTGGAGCTACCCGTACAATTTGCTAATATGAATGTAATATTAACCATAAAAAAATACAAATTAGCAGAAATTACAACAGATTGACTTACTTAAGATTTGTAACAGCTGTTTGAAATATTAAACTGGCTTAACACAGAAATATTGTTATGTTTAGCTTTATACAGGATTGTTATTTATTAATGCATTTCAAAGAGTAATGCAATGATGTGCAAAGTGCACTATTAAATTAGCAACCAATCAGCTTTTACATTCCAGCAATTTAGAACAGTCCAAAGCTTTAGTGGGTTACAGTAGTGTGCATTGCACAATGTATTTTTTAATTCTGAACTATTTCAACAAGTACTCGAATACAAAAAAAATGGTAAGAGCAAACCCCTGTATCTATGCAGGTAATGTCTCACATGTTGCATAATACACTTAGGCTGCAAGTTTTGCTATTGTTAGAGCCTGAAACAGCTTTCTATATATGGTTTGTGCTACACATTTTGATATATGGACTGGTATTCAATAAAATCACTTCGCCTGGGTGGGACGAAAAGAAAGAGAATGGGATTAAACAGGTAGCATGCGTTTAAATTGAAGTCGTGTGACCTGTTAAAGTCATGTGACCAGCCTCTCCACTAATCATAGAGTTCTCTCTATAGAGGTAAGCAGAGATAACTCTGAAGAGTGAATATTATCTGCTCTCTGCTATAAATAGCTACCTAGCTAACTGCAAAGAGTTAACGGTCAACTAACTAGAACGCCAATACTTACCTTATGCACTAAAACTATTGGTGTCCAAATTTTATAGAGCTGCACAAAGAAGAACCAGTGTCAAATTTGCAGAAGAAAATATGTAGCCTGATTTTTAAAGCTAATTGAAGAAAATAATTTAACAAACCTAGTTTTGAAGATAGGTATCTCTTATTAATAACAAATGTCTGTTTATTTCCTGATAAAAAGATAGACTTATTCTGGCATAATCTATAGTTAAAGGATAAAAACTGTAGAACAAACTCTTCAATATGTCATTTTTATTTTTGGCATTTGCCATATTGTCATTTTTATTTTGTGGAGCCTTTTTTAATTGTTTTACACGGCAGTTGAAAATCACAACTTTTAATGTCAAACACAGAAAATCAGGCACAATGTAACAGTGAAATGTGGAGAAATGTGGTTAACATAAAAGAAAATATTTACCTGACCTTTATAAATAGGCCTCTAATTTTATTTCTTGGTCCAGTTGTGCTGCGGTTCCCTAGTGTTGTGCTTGGTCTAACTTATGTTGAACTAGGAGGTAGAAATTATGTTTTGTCCTGCGCTGCCTACAGATGGAAGGCTATGCCAGCATATCAATGCCAAATGCTAAGGTGGCCATTGTTGACATCCTTCTGAAAATCCTATATTTCTAGATGTTTCTGGCTTCACTGACCTGGACCGAGCAAGTAACAACTGAAGTCACAATATACAATACTGAAGTAAATACTACATATCAATTACTACATAGTTGTTCTGCATCCTTGACACTTCAGAAGTTGAGGGTGACGCCAATGACATTTCCATATTGTTCACACTACATATCTCCTTTAAAGCAATACCATTCTCAGCTATTTATATACAGCAGAATGGCATTATGTTGAAGTGTATCTCAAGCTAAAACTTGTATGTAGTTTTGGATAGGTTGGCAAGTGGCTAGAACCCCTATACGTTTTTTTTTTATTGCTATCTGTGTCCCCATTAGAGAGATACACTCTCTTAATTTGTCCTGATGACCATTGTCACTGGGACTGAAGAGGAAGAAACAGTAATTTTGAGTTGCAGCACCTTCTTCACTTTGGAGATTTTCACTCACATCCTGTTGTATGTACAGAACAGGAAATGAAGAGAATTGAAGGGAAATCGCCCCCCCATAGAGATTAGATGGAAAAAAACTGAGATGGATTTTTACCATTCTCTACTCCATCCACAATTAAAAGTTTTGTAGCCTTCCCCAGATCTGTGCCTTGCAATAATCCTGTCTAAAGGTTAAAGTAGAATTATACAAAAAATTTTAAAAAGGTCATAAAAACGATTATAGGTGCCACCAGCTTGATTCTCAGTGTCCCCAAACTCAACAATGCAGGCTGAACAAGGCAGACTTTCAATCACACCCTTTACCGTATCCCTCATCTCATGCATGTACAGATGTATAGAGAGGAGTCACTAACAGCTTGAGAGGACACTCATCATGCAAGAGTAGTGCAATCACTAACCAGTGAAAAAAGGAAACCTCACGTGGATGGGGAGCAGGTAAGGAGAATAGGGAGGGTATAGCTGGTAACCATCTCCTTTGGTCAGAAGTCTTTTAAATATTTATCCCATGTGTCTATATACCATTATTTTTGCTGACAGCAGGCCATTTTATACCCGTCAAAAATACTGAAAGAGAATGATGACCACTAAAAGGTAAGCTATTTTCCTATTCTTTTAGATTGCACCTAAAGACATTGACATACAGTGCATTCAGAAAGTATTCAGACCACCTTCACTTTTTTTCAATTTTGTTATATTGCAGCCTGATACTACAATTGTTTAAAAATTCTTTTTTTTCTCATTAATCTACACTCCGTACCCCATAATGGCAAAGTGAAAACAGAATTTTAGAAATGTTTGCAAATGTATGAAAAAGGAAAAACTGAAATATCACATTGGCATAAATATTCAGATCCTTTGCAACAACACTTGAAATTTAGCTCAGGTGCCTCTCATTTCTCTTGATCGTTGCGGAGATGTTTCTACACCTGATTGGAGTCCACCTGTGGTAAATTAAATTGATTGGACATGATTTGGAAGAGCACACACCTCTCTATAGAAGGCCTCACAGCTGACAATGCATACTGTATCAGAGTAAAAGCCAAGAGGTCAAAGGAACTGCCTGCAGAGTTCAGAGACAGGATTATTGCAAGGTACAGATATGGGGAAGGCTACAAATAATGTTTGCTGCACTGTAGGTTCCCAAGAGCACAGTAGCTTCCATAATTCTCAAATGGAAGAAGTTTGGCACAACCAGCACTCTTCCAAGAGCTGGTCATCCGACCGAACTGAGCAATCGGTGAAGAAGGGTCTTGGTAAGAGAGGTGACCAAGAACCCAATGGTCACTCTTACTGAGCTCCAGAGATCCTGTGTGGAGATGGGACAAAGTTCCAGAAGGACAACCATCACTGCAGCCCACCACCGATCTGCTCTTAATGGCAGAGTGGCTAAACGGAAGCCTCCCCTCAGTGCAAAACACATGAAAGCCTGCTTGGAGTTTGCAAAAAAGCACCGGAAGAACTCTTAGTATGAGGAACAAGATTCTTAGGTCTGATGAAACCAAGATTGAACTGTTTGGCCTCAATTCTAAACGTTATGTCTGGAGAAAACCAGGTACCACTCATCACCTGCCCAGTATCATCCCAACAGTGAAGCATTGTGATGGCAGCATCATGCTGTGGGGGTTTTTTTCAGCAGCAGGGACCGGAAGACTTGTCAGGGTTGAGGGAGAGCTGAATGGAGCAAAGTACAGCGATATCCTCAATGAAAAGACTTGAGGCTGTAATTGCTGCCAAAGGTGCTTCAACAAAGTACTGAGTAAAGGGACTGAATACTTAAGTACATGTGATGGCTCAGTTTTTTCTTTTTAACAAATTCACAGACATGTCTAGAATTCTGTTTTCACTTTTTCATTATGGAGTACTGAGTGTAGATAATGTAGATAATTTAAACAACTGTAGTATCAGGCTGCAACATAACAGAATTGAAAAAAGTGCAGGCGGTCTGAATACTTTATGAATGCACTATTGGTGTGCTTTAGGAAGTGTATACAGTCATTATTACACAGAAAAAGTTAATCTTTAGCGGGTAAGAGCAGATGAAGCAGATTATGATCATCCTCATATTTTAGCCTGAACAACTTGTGTAAATCCTTCTTATTCAGTTTCTTTCTTGAGAAACAAAAAGATAATGCTTGTTTTGTCTGGAGTATGACAGCAAATAAATATACATTAGAGGAAATAAAGTAGAAGATAAATCAAATCCACTTCATTGCATGTGTAAATATTTGATAAACCAAAGTTCCACCCTATGCATTTAGGAAGTCATTTGCAGTAATCATACAGTAACGTGTTATTTAAATTGATTGCTTGGGCATACTAAAATGCCTTAGCTATCAGAACTAGTGAACAGCTGACAGCAGTATAAGATGCCATTATGCTTCCGTTCTCTGCTCATAGTGTTGCCAGAGACCGGCCTACCTAGCTATGTAAGTAGTGACTTTCCCAAAGTTACTAGCTGCAAAAAGCATAGGCACACTTGACAATTCACGAACCTGCGCTACATGGTGGAAAGGAGTCATGCTGAAAAGGTGTTGGGACAAAACATTTTGAAAAAATAAAAAGCAGGGAAGGTAGCATATGCACTGCTTATGTTCCCTTCTATTAAGTGAACCTGTTACTTTGTCTAATATGTACAGATGAATTGAGCCTGCCATTGCCAACCTCTCTTTTTGAAGATACCAGTTCCCTGGGTATTACGCTAGTCCAATTGCTTCAGTTACCTTCTCAGTCAGTGACCTGGAACAAGCAGGCAACTAACAAGCTCTAGGTTGTTCTAACTTTACTCATGATCCGCTTGCTTATTCCAGTCAACATCTCAGAAAGCATTTAAAATCAGAGAGACACAGGTACCCAGTATTTTCAGAAGGAGACCAGCAATGACAGTACTTTTCTGGTTTCTTTACAAATTACCACTTATTAAATAAGGCCAGCAGTAGTAAGGAACTTTTCTCTTATGATTAGCAACGCTGCCAAAGGAAGCACATTAAGACCTACAATTTTGACAATATATATTCCATATTTTTGGATCAGATAAAAATTAAATTGCCAAACATAGACAGCTGCTGTGCTTTGTGTTTGTGACCTGTTGTAGAATTGGCTGCAGACAGCAATTCAGAGAAGATATGTACTGCTTCAACCACATTCTAAATGTTAACAGGTGCCTATTTGCACGAATAATTGCATTTCCACCTGGGAATGGCTGTTATAATCTCTCCAACAGTGATTTTAAGAGCATGGATAACTCTACAATGAGGTAATCATTTTTCTTAAATATCAGCCACTATTATCTAGGAAGAACATTTTCAGCCGGGTTATCCATGAAAATCGCAATCTATTGGTGTAGCATGATTTTGCATTAATATAGAAGATTGTATACTAAATTCTGCCTTGCCAGCATCTGTACTGAAAAAAGGGTGTCACTTTTGAAGCATGGTTCCCAGAAAACAATACTCACTAATCCTTCAGTATTTACCATGCTGACAAACTGCCAAAGCTAGTACTGCAATTAATTTTGAGGGTGAAGTAAACATGTAAAGGGTCATAAGGATGCCTATATAGTTCACAGTTTGAGAGCCCATACTTCCCACTGTTCAAGCACTGACCAATCAGCAACAAACCATTGCCCTGTTTTTAAGGCAGCCCAGTACATATCCTTCAGGTAGCGTTGGGTCACCACTAATGTGTTTGCCCCTATTTGCACTTATTATAGGTCTTTACTGAGCAATAGCATAAAACAAAACAGGCAGTTATGTGGCCAACAACATGGCACTCAATATGGCATGTGCTGCACAGTCATTATTAAAACAACACGTAATTCCCTGGGGGTTGGGGAGACCAAACTCCAGGATGGAAAGTGGACTTCCCATAAATGTCAGCTTTTAATGGGTAAGGGGTCCTAATTCAGTGATAAGAAAATCTGCTGGACACATGGATAACAAAATACACACAAAATGCCACCTCCATTTCTATTTCTAGTGGATTGGTTTTCTTTCTTTAAAACTTACTATTACAGTGGAACTGCATCACAGTGACCCTGGACCCATGGTTTTTCTTATCAAATGATGAACAATTCAAGCATAGGGGTCTTGCAGTGTTGGGTTACAATTTTCACTATGGACACTGATCAGTTTATTAAGATTCAATAGGTATCGTGTGGACTGAGCCTTATATATAAGGTGTATTTTCTCTCAATCATCACATGGGTTTCCTCTAGCTGCTTCTGTTTTGTTCCCACTTTCCAAAAACATCCTGCCAGCTTGAAGTGTATGTTATGCCAATGTTTTTTTTATTTCTTAGCTTTGAACAGAGTAGGGGAAGGCAGAGTTTTATTTCGATCAGTTTCCCTGTTGCAGATTTTCCCTCTCTTCTTATGGTGAAAACGCTGTCAGCAGGACAGGAGAAATCTATCCAACGGACAATTGAATAGCACTAAAAACCTTACATCAGTTCAGATCTTTATTGATATATATTTGAATCCCTTCCTAGTTAAAAGGACCATGAAGAGCACATGTGTGTATATTGCTGTTGTTGGCATGTTATGATTTTTAAAGCTAGACAAAGCCAAAGTACCTTAAAGAAACATGTGCAAAAAAGCTAACAACATAATTCCATACAACATCCCAGCCCTAGAGCAAACAACTTGCCTCCTGTTCCTAAAAGTAATATCCATATGTACTGGACGACCTGCAGTAACACAGGTTTTAAAACAAAAGGGAGTTTGGCCGCTCTTGTTTTGGGACAAGCATGAATGTATACTTTTAAGTGTCAGCACTTGAATGCATACTGACTAACCCCCACTGCTGCCACCACATGACCCCTGGGAGTTGCGCAAAGAACTTTAAAAGGGCAAAGTTTAGCGCATATGATTCAAAGGAAAACCCCTCTACCTATTTTAAAAGACTGTATGGTGCGTTTTAGCAAGTGTATTGGATGGAAACAAAGAAAGGATGAAGTAGCAGATTGTGTTGAAGTGTTCATAGCAGTAAATACTATCGAAAAGTGCCAGTAGTTATCATTAGTGTTAGTAAGAGAATTCTGACAAGCAACCAGTGTTGCTTGTCAGAATGAGATTTGAAAAGACAGCTGTTGCATCAAAAGTCATCTACAAAGACAATGTCATACCTGACCTAAATCATTTTGAGACACAGCACACTGTCCAGTCTGCGTAATATTGTGCCTTACTGAAACAAAGTTAAAGAAAACCATGTTTTTATTATTTAGTTTTACATATGCATTCTAATAAATTAAAGGTAAGCCTCGATGCAGCTTTGGTAAAATTTGTAACACACTACTTTACAACGATACCATGTAAACTATTTTTTTTTACTGCATATTTGTAATAGATCCCGGGGACGGCGCCGTTCCGAGTCACGGACTCGAGCGGAAGCTCCACCCTCGGGCCGATGATGTCAGGTGTGTCCCGCCCCTTCCTAGTCATAAGCCTCGGCTGTGCTACTGACTGGCGTTCCAGCAACTCCATGCGGACGCCAGTTAAGTGCCGGTCTCACTACAGCCTGCACCATTTACTGTCCCTCTGCCAGGAGGATCATCCAGGGACTGTTACATCCCATCTGCCAGCCTGCAAAGGGGACTCTGCGCTAACGTGACCCAGCCTCTACCCACAGATCCACCAGGACACCAAACTGCAAGTATACCCCTCTGGGTAGATACCCATTGGGGCTTTAGCTCAATACATACTCACCATTCTGGAATTGGGGATACAACAGCACTGATCATATGTGGGGATATACTAAGCAAGCACTGTAATCATTGTTCCTACATGCATGACTATTGTGACAACCTGGATCTCTTCCTGCTGCCTTACTGATGTAAAGACTGTCTCATTGATGTACCAAGTTGTGTGAAGTGAACATAATTATCGGTATATGGAAAGTTACTGTGTGAACTGAACAAGTTAACTGATAATTGAGATTGTTGATCCAGAGAATCCCTAATACTTACTTGGCATCACCTAGTGTTCCCCCATAGATATAGCAAGCTTAGAGAGGGTGGAAGATTGACCAATGATGCACTGAGGTTACTTGGCAATATTAACCCTTGCCATCACGTACTCCTGGGCCAGAGCACGTGAGTGGTTTACGTGTCTCCGCAGCTGAGTTCCATCTTCCAATAAATTAGATTATTATAATATTCTATCCAACAAAGCTCACGGGTGGGAATGCCAAGCACTTAGCTATCATGCCATGGGGGAGGGACCATGTTAATGGGTTTATGCAATCCTTACAAAACTGTGAAATTTTTCAATAATATATGAAACATTCAAAGCATGAAATAAAATGGTTTTCAAAGCATGATTTCTCATTAATCGATATCCTCATTCTATCTGGGATCATGTAAATAACACTAACACAGTTTAGAAAGATGTCAGATTCTAGCCACATAAGGCGGAATTTGGAAAATCCAGCCCTAGAGCAAACAACTTGCCTCCTGTTCCTAAAAGTAATATCCATATGTACTGGACGACCTGCAGTAACACAGGTTTTAAAACAAAAGGGAGTTTGGCCGCTCTTGTTTTGGGACAAGCATGAATGTATACTTTTAAGTGTCAGCACTTGAATGCATACTGACTAACCCCCACTGCTGCCACCACATGACCCCTGGGAGTTGCGCAAAGAACTTTAAAAGGGCAAAGTTTAGCGCATATGATTCAAAGGAAAACCCCTCTACCTATTTTAAAAGACTGTATGGTGCGTTTTAGCAAGTGTATTGGATGGAAACAAAGAAAGGATGAAGTAGCAGATTGTGTTGAAGTGTTCATAGCAGTAAATACTATCGAAAAGTGCCAGTAGTTATCATTAGTGTTAGTAAGAGAATTCTGACAAGCAACCAGTGTTGCTTGTCAGAATGAGATTTGAAAAGACAGCTGTTGCATCAAAAGTCATCTACAAAGACAATGTCATACCTGACCTAAATCATTTTGAGACACAGCACACTGTCCAGTCTGCGTAATATTGTGCCTTACTGAAACAAAGTTAAAGAAAACCATGTTTTTATTATTTAGTTTTACATATGCATTCTAATAAATTAAAGGTAAGCCTCGATGCAGCTTTGGTAAAATTTGTAACACACTACTTTACAACGATACCATGTAAACTATTTTTTTTTACTGCATATTTGTAATAGATCCCGGGGACGGCGCCGTTCCGAGTCACGGACTCGAGCGGAAGCTCCACCCTCGGGCCGATGATGTCAGGTGTGTCCCGCCCCTTCCTAGTCATAAGCCTCGGCTGTGCTACTGACTGGCGTTCCAGCAACTCCATGCGGACGCCAGTTAAGTGCCGGTCTCACTACAGCCTGCACCATTTACTGTCCCTCTGCCAGGAGGATCATCCAGGGACTGTTACATCCCATCTGCCAGCCTGCAAAGGGGACTCTGCGCTAACGTGACCCAGCCTCTACCCACAGATCCACCAGGACACCAAACTGCAAGTATACCCCTCTGGGTAGATACCCATTGGGGCTTTAGATCAATACATACTCACCATTCTGGAATTGGGGATACAACAGCACTGATCATATGTGGGGATATACTAAGCAAGCACTGTAATCATTGTTCCTACATGCATGACTATTGTGACAACCTGGATCTCTTCCTGCTGCCTTACTGATGTAAAGACTGTCTCATTGATGTACCAAGTTGTGTGAAGTGAACATAATTATCGGTATATGGAAAGTTACTGTGTGAACTGAACAAGTTAACTGATAATTGAGATTGTTGATCCAGAGAATCCCTAATACTTACTTGGCATCACCTAGTGTTCCCCCATAGATATAGCAAGCTTAGAGAGGGTGGAAGATTGACCAATGATGCACTGAGGTTACTTGGCAATATTAACCCTTGCCATCACGTACTCCTGGGCCAGAGCACGTGAGTGGTTTACGTGTCTCCGCAGCTGAGTTCCATCTTCCAATAAATTAGATTATTATAATATTCTATCCAACAAAGCTCACGGGTGGGAATGCCAAGCACTTAGCTATCATGCCATGGGGGAGGGACCATGTTAATGGGTTTATGCAATCCTTACAAAACTGTGAAATTTTTCAATAATATATGAAACATTCAAAGCATGAAATAAAATGGTTTTCAAAGCATGATTTCTCATTAATCGATATCCTCATTCTATCTGGGATCATGTAAATAACACTAACACAGTTTAGAAAGATGTCAGATTCTAGCCACATAAGGCGGAATTTGGAAAAGTGTTTTCAGATAGTCATACTAATGAAAGATTTTTTTCCACCCTTAATACACATGCAAGTTTTAGCATACGTTGAATATTCTCCCCATAGAAGGTGATGTGTGGCAACAGGTTTTATGGCGATTTCAAACAAAAAACATTAATGGAACAGGCAGGTACAGTCGACTTGGTGGATCTACTGTATTACCCTGATCTTGGCTATAATAAATGAATACTTAATATATAGTTGTCAAGGATGTATTATGTTACACTGAGCACAATTGAATAACATCATTTTGTAGATACTCTGCCCTGTGTATCATGCCATTACTTTAGAAGAAAGTGTGTTTTTGGAGAAAGTATGCTGCCATCTTTACATTGACAGGTACGTTTTAACTATACACAACAAAAAGGGAAAAATTACATATGGTTTTTGGTTTCTTGAACTACAGAAACTCCTCTAACTTCTCTCACCAGACCCTGAACATTTTCCCTATAGTTAATGTATTTGAAATGTATAGTGGTGGCCAGAAGACATAAAGAAAAGGAAATAATATCACAGCTTGTAAAGATTTAGGCTTAGTCCTCCTAAATGTGCTGCACTGAGCACTGGACCATGTATGCCATTATAGTAAATACAGTCCTGATAGCACAACTCCAAGAAGTTACCATGCTTGCAACATTTCTGCATCACCATGCTTCTAATAAAGGCTTTACGAAGAATTCACTTCTGCAGGGACAAGGTGGTACACTGAAAACACACAATAAATCAGTTATCTCCCTTGATTTATATAGTTCACTATTAAGTGGTTATCTATTACTGAAAATTAAAAGCTGTTTGGCTTGATATACTGAAAGGCCTCTCATTATTTCATAATGACTAAGTTATAATGTATTTATTAACTTAGTGGCAGTTTTTGTCATGGTCACTAACTCCTCTAAAGATCACCTCCCTGTCTTCCTTCCTGTCCAGCACTAATTACACCCTGGGACACGTCCAGCTGTAACATGAAGCATGTCTGCCGCCAGTGAGAAAGTCAACCACAGACTCTGATCCAGAAATTTCTACCTCGCTGCGTTATGAAGCAATCATTTCACACAAAGGTAATATAATAATAATCACGGCCAATATTGGCAAATAATAAAAGAGAGTGTTTACAACATTTACTTGCAAACAGGGGAAGCCTCTTCAGTGTGTTGCGATACCGGTTAAACGGCTCCGGCGCTTATAACGAAATTATAGACAAGCATTTTCTGTTCTCTCCGGGGTCTTATATACTTCAAGGAAAACATCTTCCAATTATCATAAAAAGCAATCTCCAATTTTCACAGTTCAGCTATAGCAGGCTGATTGAAGACGTAAAAGGTATGGCTTAGAAATTTATATATATAATCCTCTGCAACCATTTTCTCATGAGTAATAGCAATGCTGCAGCTATTTACATTCAGATTGCCTGATATTTATAATGGTATTCCCAGCAGGCACGTGCAATAAAATATTTTGAACTAAGAAGTATTTTCTTCCTAATAATCATATCACTTTCTCTTACTGAAGGAGACAAAGGCTTTTGTTAAATCTGTGAAGAGAGAAAGTCGAGTCAAGTGCAATGTACCAGGACTAAATAAAATAAAAGGTTTAATTTCCTTTAATGTTCCAGTAAAAACAATTGACTAAAGCCTTCAGTTTATGCCATGCCTTTGTATACTGACAAAAACAAGTAAATGGAACTGAAAAAAGTAAAATCCCTTTCTCTATATAACATATATGATGACTTCAGCATAACCCAGAGAGGCTTTTCTTTTCTATGAACTAATGAATGTTATTGTTAAAAAGAAAATAGTTTTCTCCTCAGTGTATTACTAACATACAGGAGTATAATATTTCTGAGACAATAGCCTAAATATTGTACAGATTCCATGCACACTATGTCAGCCTTCTTACCAGGCTGCAAATTTAGAAGAGACCAGACAGGTTTTATCATGAAATTAAAACTAGGCTGTATTACTTTAGAGACAACAGCTGCAGTTGAAGTAGGCCACACTTACAAAAGCACATATTTTAAGTGTATATATTTTACAGAAAAAATGAAGGAATATTGTACAGACTTAATAAACAGTATCTAAACACTTTCTTTCTTTTGCATTTTCAAAATGGTAAAAACTGTATACAGCTTTTCAGATCTAAAATCCACATTAAAGTGTATATATTTCACAGACAAAAAAAAGAACAGGATATTGTGCAGACTCCATAGACCGTGTTTAAAGACTTGGGTTCATTTTCATTTTTAAAAGGGAAATACAACATGCAATATTTTAAGTAATAAGTGACATAAGAGATGCACTCACAATGTAAATAGTATGTTAGAACATAACAGTTTGAGCGATGACACTCCCTACAATGTCAACAGCCCTTTATACAGGCAGACATTGATTTTGCCCCAGGAATGTTGTCATGTGGAGGTGCCAGCAAACAAAGCAAAAAATGGGGAGGGGCAAAGATTGTGCAATTATCATGAGACTTTAATAAATCAAACAGATTAAAATGCACTCACAAGCCAAGAAAGACACTAAAGTGGTGTACAAAAGTGTCCCAAATGTGTCTCTCCCCCCCCCCCAATTATATTGTCATTGCATCTCTTATGCCACTTATAATATTGCTGGTGATTGTAGTAAAGTACTAGGCCGGTGCACTTTGTTTTGCCTTTTTTTCTATCTATTCCTGCATACAACACTCTGCCACCTGTCCCTATTTACTCCATGTCTCTTTCCATATACACTGGCAAAAGTCTGCTGGGAACCATGACTTCTATAGGGGAAGGGGGTGGGGGGGCTGGCCCCCAACAAAACCACTATTATTGGCACATCTAAGCCACCTGACCATAGTTCCAAGACCAGGAAGCACACGATTGGTAATTTGTGGCTATGGCGAAGTCTTTCTTTTCATAGGCATTCATAAAAACTCAGGGTTTACCCAAATCCAACGCTTGTCCCTTCCTTTTACTGCTCCGCAGAATAAATTGTCAAAATGCTCAACTCAGCTCAAGCCAGAATGAAGGTCCATCATGAAGGTCCAATTACCTTTTCTTTTGCCAAGATCATCATGTCAATACTGCTTTCTGCATAACTGAGGACTGTCCAGCATCAGATTAGGGACCACAAGAAAGACGATCCTGCACATCTCATGATCTGGCAAAGGGTAGTATAAAAAAAGCAAAAAAATACATACATGCAAGGCCTCCAGTTCGGGAGGGGCAATAGAGGTGATGATCAGGAAATACCAGATATGTGCTTTAAAATGTTATTATTGCCATACTAAGAAGACCATTCAGAAGGTCACCGAGTAGGACTTAATTCTCTTGTCAATTATTCTTTGGTGATCAACCAGCCTGTCAATTTAAATGCTTCAGTCTGCAGGTATGGAAGTACATAATTAGGCTTGAAGGCTTTTAAAAAGGGTGGATTTGAGAAATCAGATTCTAGACATGTAAATAATGTTTCGCACCGAATGCAAATGTGGACGGAAATTCGTGAATCCGGACATTTGGATGCATTCGAATGTCCGAATTCCAATGAGGCCGAATGCAAATTAATTTGAATGTTCTTTTAACGAAATTTCAGCTCAACCGAATTTCATTAAAAATGTAACTTAATCGGACACATGACTGTTTTCTGGCCAATCAGAAAACCCCATCGGGATCTAAAACAAAATTCCGAAAGATCCTATTAACTAAATGGCATTCGGACCCGAAACACAAAACCTAAAAATCCGGTTTTGGTAGAACCACCTCATTAAACATATATGTCCCTCCAATATGGCTGTGACTGCACTCCAAAGAAAGTGCTCATTATATCCCATCAGCCACGCTGTTAGTGCCCAATATTTTTTTAGTAGAAAACACTTTAATCACCACACTTAAAGTATATGTAAGCCCTAATTTACTCCCTTTTGGTCTGTTAAAATTGTCATTGATATATCGATTTGAAGAAAAAAAAACAGTTGATCTGATCAGAAATTCAAAGCTGTCCTGCATCCTCTGCACACTTTGTTTTATCTCAAAGAGCCCTCTTAGTTCTTATCTTGGATTTCAGAATGATTAGCCTCATCAAAAAACACAGAACAAAAATGGGAATGTTTGAAAACAATTGTTCGCAGCCATACGGAAAAATATATTCCAGTAATCATTACATTTAAAAGGCTAAAAGTAAAACCAATGTGGCTCACATCCAATGTTAAAAAAGCCATAAACAATAAGAAAAGGGTGTTTAAAATAAATAAAAATGAAGGAATACTGTCATCATTTGAAAGCTACTCCTGCCTTCTCCAAACTCTTCACCCTTTTGTAAATAACACTTTTAGTCCACAAAAATGCTGGTTGTCAGTGCACAACAGGGCTTAAAAGCTGAATGCACTTCTGACAGATCAACATGCATTTTTCTCTACCTGTAGGGTCTTTAAAAGGATAAAACACAGGGAAATGTTCATGTATTGCAGAGATTTACTGAATATTATTGTAGTATGCCTTGACCTACACTTTAAATAACATTACAGCATTAATTATTAAAATTGTAACCCTGGATTCATTGCTAGTTAGGTTGAAAAGAAGGGAGGCAGAAAAGATTGGTGTCCTAGATTTTGCTATTAAGCCATGACTCATTACATTCATGTTACATTCTTAATTCAGATGTTAAAGGTTAGGTGTAGGGACATGGAGAGTTCAAGTCTTAAAATGAAACATTGAAATCTCCCATTATGATATTTCTTCAGTTTCCTCTTTGCACGTCATCTCTTTTTATTTGGGGAAAAAGTTGAACTAGCCACACTTGCCACAGGTACCCTGTTAGCATGCCAATACTAGGATACACAGCGTAGGCCTTCAACATGGCAATAAATAAATACACTTACATTTTCCTTATTGGAGAAATTAAAAACTTCCTACTTTAAATACCTCCCATTATAGTATTATAGCTACTTCTAAACAACAGGTGCATTTAAAAGTCAGCACCTATATTAATTCCTGATTGATAACCTATTATCTGCTAGAAAATGACAGATGTTACTCTAAGTGGAAAAAACCTATCCAAAAGCACTTGTTAGATATCGCTGCCCATAGAATTACATGCAGGTGTTGGCATTCATTACCAATTCCTTCAAAACACAAGAAAAGAGTATGTGAAATCATTCTTCAATACAGGGATGTGTTGTGTTTTTATTTATCCAAGATCTGATTAATTCCCTTATTCACAGACGACTTCTGGTGGGACCTAATATTCTTTCATGTAAAGTACTCCAATTAATTGTGTAAACCATTCCGAGATAATGCAATTAGCAAGCTTATGAAATTAGAGAACTACAATTTCCAAGATACTTACATCTTTTTAAAATCTGCTCTTCAAAGTGCCTTTCTTCTTGCAAAGTGTTATGTTACTTGGCACAAAATGTGTCATTTGAAAAAACTTTTAAATATGTTTCTTTGAATTAGTTTAATGTTAAATAACTTATTATGCCTGGTACACAAATCTCATTACAGTAAGAAAAGCCATTCTTCCTAAAGATAGCACTTAAAGCAGAACTCCATTAGTAAAAAAGAAATTACAAGGTAGAGAGGGGCAACGTTTAAATTGTAATCCTGTTTGGAGCATACCAAAAAGTATTACTTGGCAGGTCTGAATTCACTATACAAGGGGTTCTCAATTTTGCTGATTGTTTTCCACTTTTTAAATGAAGGAACCTCCTCACTCCTAGGCAATGTAAGTAAAATTGTACACAATATTTGAAACAGCAACATTTTCAGTGACGGCTCAGATAGTAGAGAGCGGGGTTATGTGTAATAGAAGGTGTCTGTGTGCCACATGTACCATCTCTTGCTTTTCAATGAATGTGTCCCTGACACATCTTTGTGATCAAAGAAAGTGGGTTGAATGACACTGAGCCTCACTATACCCAGAGAAGCACCAGTGCTGGCGTAGGATATAATTGAAAAAAAATAGATTGGAGCTAGGTTTTAAAGTGCATCTCTAGCCAATACTTAGTTTAGTTTTAGATAAAGTAGACAATGAAAACAAAGCAAAAGGAGCTCCTCCATAGTGTAAAATGGATTTAGTGTAAATAAACAACAGTGCCACCGTCAATAAATCAATTTTACACTATGGAGGCGCTCCTTTTGCTTTGTTTTCATCAGATTTCCGGTTTCCCCTGACTGTGAGGAGCTGCCTTCCGTGTGTGTTCTTTTTTGGAGACCATTTTCAGGAGCAGCTACTATCTTTTGGCGCCTGTGATTTATACATATCTTCATATAAAGTAGAGAATGGTTAGAACCCCTATCAGGTTTTGATTGCTGTCTGTGTACCCAATGGGGAGAGTCACCTTTCAATTTGTTATGGTGACCACTATCACTGAGACAAAACATAAGAAATCCAAAATTTTAAGATCGTCATCAGAAAAAAAGATTAGGGTAAATTATACAGTGAAAACCAAACCCACACTTGGAGTTTCTAATCTTTTTAACTCTTTATAGTCTGATTTCTATTACAAAAAAAGCCTTCAATTACCTTTGTAAATGTAAAGGGTAAATGTTGCTTCCCACTCCAGTGCTCTGTGCTAGGAGAACTGAATGACATCAAACTACAGCTATGAAAGTAGAGGTTGTTAGGACAATGTCTTCAAATGGGCTTCAAACCTTTTTTCTTTACGGCTTTGCAAATATTTTTTAATTAAAGGTCTAGTATGGTATTCTGCTTTAAATCTTACCAAGCAGTAACATTTTAAACTTTATTCTGTGAAGCTTTGCAGTTTATGTAATTTTTGTGGCAAGTAAGATATGCAAGAAAGAAAAAAAAAAAACTCCCATGTAAAAGCAATATAATTCCTGCTTGGTAATATGTGATAGCCAGCAATAGCCAAGAATAAGCAATTCTGATAACTATATTCTCACCTCGAATAGTATTCTTTTATGTCTCCAACAGAGGAGTATTAATTCAATCACTGCTATAAAAATGGAGCACGTCTTGCATAAGCAGATAAATTATTAGAAGGGGTATAAATCACTGGCACGTAATGTGATGCCAACAAGATTCAATGCAATTTACAGATAAATATGAGAAATGACTGGAGCTTTTTACTGAATTAAAAGTGGCAAAGTTTTCTGAAGACAAATGATTAACTCTGACCACGTATTCATCTGCAAACTAAAAGGTGAAAAAAAAGACATTAAGCAGGTAAGGATAAAAAAAATAGAAAATATTTAAGGACCGTGTATAAATATATATGGTAGTTTTAGGTGGAGGTTAATCACAAGGTATATAAAATGATACTGGTTTTCTCAATATATCTGCTCTCCTAAATTACTCCCACCTTCTTAAAAAAAACTTTAATAATACCCCAATTAAAGCAGCAAGTGTAGTGGTGTATAAAACACACCGCACATATCTATAAATCCCCAAACACACTGGGCTAATAAACTACACAATAAATAGCCATAATATAATGTATGCAAAAGTGTAAACAAAACAAATGTACAATATTAATATAAAGTGTATTTAAAAACACCAAATTAGCATTTTAAAGTGCTTCCTGAGTGCAAATATAAACAGTCCAAAGTGCTTCTTATAACAAGAAAAAAAACACACCTGTACGACGTTCCAGAATCCGTTTGCGAAGAAAAAAATGGGCTTTTATGTGCACTGCACTCACTTATCAGATTTGGTGGACCAACAAATAATGGTCAGATAGCGCTTGTAACAAGTTTCCAATCTCAATCACGGCTCATAGATAACTCCTCTCCACCAATCAATATTCAGATTTAGTAGACCCACGGTAATATTTCAAATAGCATTAATGGCAGATCTCCAATATCAATCACAATTCACAAATATCTCCTCTGCTCCCATTGCCATTAGTACTCAGGGAAATAAATTAAATATTGCATTGTGTAAAAAAAATTTGGGCATGTTTTCTGGGTCGGTGTGTGTGTCCTGGGGTCTATGGGCTCCTCTCCACTGTATGGCAAAACGCGTTAAGCAATCAATGTGCCATCGACTACTTCAGTGCTATCTCACAGCATTGTGGGACTCAAGCTGTATTTAAATCATTGTGGAATCAGTATTCAAATATATTATCGAAGTTATATGTACTTAATGGCTGACTTTGTGATATTTTTAGCTACTATGTTTTAATTGTTATGAATAAAGTTTGCTTTGTTTTAATTGAAAGCCTTGTTTGCATATGTATATGCCCGTTTTGTTATGTTTGTACTTTATAGCTATGGAGTGTGGTATCATGGCCTTCGTCTGCTGAACATTGCCTATTTACATTCAAGTTGAGGGGTCAAAACTATGTAATTTACAAAACAGCATGAAGAGTGCAGGAACCTGGACTATGTAATGTAAAAATATCATACCATATGGCATACAGGTGCCAGTGCATGTAACATGCAACAGTGTGTAGAGTGCAGGTTCAGGACATGCAACATACAACTCAGTAAAAGCCATCATAGAGATTTATTTCACTCATAGTGAGCTGCTTCAAACAGCAATAAGCTTACTATGAGCTATGGCTAAGCTCACTACGTGTGGAATCCATTTGACGTCAGAGTTTCAGCTGCCTTGCCTTGGATGGTTTAATAAATCTCTATTTTGCCTTTTACCTTGGAGTGTGGCAACCTCTTTTCTTTTGATTACTTCATTAGAATTGTACTTTTATTGCATCTCTAAAGAATGCCCTTCATATTATTGACTGGATTGTGCTCAGGTTTACATAACCACTTATAAGCCATAACATTCTACACATTATGGGACATGGTAAAACAGCATATTTTCTGCATCCTTGTTATCCTTTGGGAATGGATAAAGGTGACATTTATAAATAAAATAAAATATTTCCCATCTCCAAGCAAAACATTGTGACTTAGGCTCCATAAGAATATTTGAGGCCTGCACTCTACAGCAGCATCTCCCAACCTTTTAACAGTGGAGGAATCTTTAAAAAAAAAAAATTCAGATCTGTAGGGCACAGTATGTTAACACAATCAGTAAATTGTATATATGCAGAATACAAAAGAAATACAGGAGTTAAAACAATATCTCAGGCAATGTCTATTTTCCCTATTGTGATGACAATAATATGGACAATTAACATAGTTCTAACACATACAATAATGGGAATAATGCTGGGTACGTACTGTCCAGTAACCCCCTCCCTAGAGAAATCCCCAAGTTACTTTTGGAAGGGACAGGCGGGGGTGTACAGAGGACGTATAATGGGCCTAGAGCTCTCCCTCCCATTATATATTAGTCACAAAGCTTCATTTGTGACTAATATATCACAGATCATTGACCGACAACTACAGCTGGTCATAAATGAAAAATAAACATGTCAGAATGTGTTGTATGACCAATTACTTCCCCAAGGTGACAGTGCATACAAAATAGATAACTTTCAAATTATGCAGCGCCCCCAACATATAATGTGTTGAATGCCATAAATCCTAAATTTAATTAAATATAAATATAAAATAATTCTAATAAATAAATATAATATATATAAGTGATTCAGATAAATAAATTATATTCATATAACATACACATGAATGTTCAGTGCCTTCAAAATCTTTTTTTATAAGAAAAAGTCATCAATGGCCCTGGATCATTGATCCCACAGGGTATGTGAAATAATTAGTGACAACCACCATAAATTGTTAGTTGATGTGATGTGTCAAAATCAAAGAAAACTGTTCAAAAAATATTCCAGAAAAGACAAATGTTCAAAAGAAATTCCGTAAACTGTGTTGGGGATAAGGGTTAATACCACCTATATCCCCTCAAAAGGTGCACTCACCGTGAGTAGTGGCTGTGATAAGCAGCCGGAAAACGCTCACACAAAAGCTCTCAGGGCTGAAGCATCCATCCACCGTCTTGTTGTGCTCGTGAGTAGTGGCTGTGACAAGCAGCCGGAAAACGCTCAAATAGAAGCTCTCAGGGATGAGGCATCCATCCACCGTCTTGTTGTGCTCTTCAACAAAGGATATGTCTCCCCGTTTTATGGAAGAAAAAAGCCTTTCATTGTGTAATGTTTTTCAAGGCTTTATTAACAACATCAAGTTTAAAACGAACAAATACGAACATCCAAAGTTTTGTTCGATCAGTATAAAACAGCCTAGGAACGGAGTCCTGTATTCAGTATGGCGTGTAGTGAGGCCCGCCCCTACGCGTTTCGTCGTCTTGACGTCTTCAGGGGGTTTTAGCAGGTCTATGAAAGAGGTCAATCCAGCTTACTTAAAGACCGTTCACCAGTGAGATTGCGACTCTGGTGGGACTCGAACCCACAACCTTTGAATTACTCCAAGCTCTAGAAGTCCAATGCGCTATCCATGCTAAAACCCCCTGAACAAAGCCTTCAAAACTAAATTGGCACACTAGCACTTATACATTTTTCTAGGTCCAGCGCAGAATCACTTATATCTATAGTGCATACAAAATGCTGGTATAAGCTGCCTCTTCCATACTTCATATTTAGGAAAAGCACTGATGGCTCTGGTCCTGTCAGCACTATGAAATGTGTTCAAGGCAGCCATTTCCAAATTCCACACTTGTTTCTCTGCATCCTAGCCACTCTGTTCTGAGAGATCTCTTTCCTGGGGTAGCCACTGTGCCTGTGTCTGAGCACAGTCCAGGTTTCACACTGAATGTGCCCAAGACTCCTCTGTCTTTACCAACCACCACACTTATTTCTTCCTGGGCACAGTGCAGCTTCTCCTCAACCACCTCTGCTACCCCCAGCAGCGGCAGAGCTGGAGACCTATCATGGAACCCTAAGGCTTGCCTGCTTAGATATACAGAATTCATGATAAAAGGATTTCCATCACAGGTTCAAACACAAGTGAACATTTTGTTTACATGCATTACATTGCTTAGAAAAGCATGCTAACATGAGTAAACAGAACACCACTTATTTAACTATGTTGGCAATAATACGCTGCAGATACATTAAAATGAACTGATAAATCATCAGAGGCATTCATGTCCACAGGGAAAAATGACAACAATAAATTGCGCCTGGACTCTATGCGTTACGTAGTACCCTGGACTCCTGCATTCTATAATTTACATTCTCCTGACCCCATGCACTCTGTGTTTTAACTATTCTCGACCCCTCCATTACATGTGTTACAGACTACTGACCCCTGTACTCTGGACACTACACATCTCACCTCTGCACAGTGACATGCGGTTCCGGGTTATGCATTACCCAGCCTCGCCCCCAGCATGCCCGCCCTCGCCAGCTGAAGCCTCCCCCCACTGCCCCGCCCCCAACCTGGTCCCCAAGCTAGTGTGAAGGTGGACGGGAGGAGCCTACCTATCCCTCACTTGCTCGTCATTGCTGAGGCATTGAGATCGATAGCCTCAGAGGGTTTTATTTTCTTTTTTTTGATTGGACAGCTTGTACCAATGGCACTTTGCTATTGGTCCAAGCCATCCACAGAGCTCACACTTCTAACACAGAGTAGAGGCTGTGACAGCTATTGCTTCGATAGTTAGGTTACGCAAGCAGTGGGGAAGCCAGCTGCTGTGTAACCCAACTACCTGTGAAAATCCGGATGCAGCGCTGCCTGTAATTAACAGACAGCACTCCGTCCATGACAGAATGCACAGCAGGGAGGTTTTCCCTGCTGTGTAACCTGATAGAAGCCGATCTGAATGGAGAAAAGGCCAGTAACCCCCTCAGCTTTTCCCTCCATAAAACTAGGTGAGGCTCTGCCTCACCTGACTGCATGTCCCTGCCTCTGCAGTATATACACACTATGCTTAACATTACATACTCCTGGCCCCTGCACTCTCTATGTTATATTGTACATTACATACTTCTGACCAAAGTGTTCATTATTAAAACAGTTGCTGGTTGCTAAGTAGTCCCCTATTTCAATGAAGATTATCTTTGAGGTAGGCTTATAAAATAATTTCTTCACTTTGTCTATATTCTGCGTGTAGAAAAGCATATATTAAATTGAAAAAAAATATTTTTTTGACATTATTGTGCTGATGTTTATATGTGTGACTTATATTGTAGCATATATTGTGGGTAAAAAAACTATGGAACGTGTGTGCTGTGTATATAATGAGTATGCACAGGTGTAATTTAACCGTAATTTTAGTCCCTCCAACTGTTAGCACAGTTTGGCCACACCCACCATTCACAGCAGCATGCTACATCATTGGTCTTCAAGCTTCCAAAGAGTGCCCCAGGTCTTTCACAATCCAAGAAACACCCCTGTTACCATGCGAAGTGCTCCATACACAGCCCAAAGTCCAGTGAACATCCTTGCCTGATTGGAAGAACACTCAAGTACCGTATTTTTCGCTCCATAAGACGCACTTTTTTCCCCCCAAAAGGAGGGGGAAAAAGTGCCTGCGTCTTATGGAGCGAACCCCGACGCCCGAGACATGCAGTTTCGGGGCGCCGGGCGAGTAGTAGGAGCCACTGCTCGTTTAATACGAGTGATCTAACGAGATCACTCGTATTAAAGCCGAGCAGCGGCGGCGGCGATCGAGTTCAGCAGCAGGAGCCACTGCTCGTTTAATACGAGTGATCTAATGAGATCACTCGTATTAAAACCGAGCAGCGGCGACGATCGAGATAACCATAGAGCAGACGAAGAATAGACGTTCTTCGCCTGCTCTGTGTCATCACTGAGACCGTGGCGCTGTAATCACAGCGCCACCTGTCTCAGCGGTCACTAACTGCAGCTTCTGTCACAGCTTCTGTCATAGAAGCTGTCACAGAAGCTACAGTCTCGAGTGCTCCATAAGGCGCGCCGGACCTCCCTGCGTCCTATGGTCCGGTGGGTCTTATGGACAGCAAAATACGGTAATTCACTTTATATAGCAGTTTTATATGTTAGATTTTAATCATCTTTGTCAAAGCTTTCTGTGTTTTAAGCAATATGATGCTGGCATTAGACCCTGCAAAATCCTACTCTGATACATAGGTAAGTACTTAGGGAGTCTATATGACCTTTTTGTAATGGCAGCAGCATAGAAATCATGCCAAGTTATTACTTTGGGTCCACTTTAATAAATAGCACAGTACAAACTGCTACCATGTTTCTCTGAAGTCTTTCAGTAAACTGAGGGTGATTTACATCATATGGCAGAGAGCTGCAGTACACAAATTTTCATGCATTGAAGTTCATTGTATTGGAGGCACATTCAAAATGAATAGGCTGTCTGGCATGAAAAACAGGTGCAGTGTGATTTTTTTCACAACACACAGGGCACCGTGTGTTTTGCTGCACTATGGCACATTGCAGTAACCCATGTGTTATCACATGTTAATGCAAGGCAAGTGGTGCGAATAGGCCCTAAAAAATGTTAAAACAAAATTGAACTGTAAATATTGAGTTTTCTTATGTGTACAGCTTTTTTAAAGTTGTGTATGTTGAAATGAACAAGGATGAAAAGAGAGGTTAAAACCATTTAAATCACCATAGCAGTTTGTCTTATGTCTCCCATTTTAGCATCCACCTACTGAAAAGCTTCCATGCTGCTACTCTGCAGTTGCATAGACCTATCAACTGGTTCTCTAAGGTCTACTGTGGCACTCAACATTGTATTTCAGTTAAAATCTGCAGACTACAAATAGATCTGATTGTTTTTTCTAAAGAGAAACTTGTCTACAGCTCCATAGGCGATGGCAAGAAATAACAATGTCATGAAAAACAGCAAAGACGATGGACAAAAAACACGGAAAGAAATGGTAATACAAATTATACCTATACATTTTGTGGAGATCAGGGAGAAACAGGTGCCAGAATCACAGTCTTAGAAAATTAAGGTCAACCTCATTTTCAGCAAAAAAAAAATAGCTTCCCTCAGCAAAAAGGTAAAAACAAAAATGGGGTATCTTCAGCAATAACAGAAAACCGCAAATAAGTCAATACAGAGAGTGAACCACTTTCTGTTGTTTCTCAAACTGTTCCTGGCTTTCAGCATGGCCCTTCCTAGCAGCTACAGAGAGCCTCTCTCCTCTACATCTCCATTACAAGTCAATCTCTTCTCTCCGGGAGCTCCCCGACTACTATAGGCAGGCCTAAAGGGGAAGTACCTGTCCTGCCAAATTAACCCCCTATTAGCCCTGCCCCAGGCTGTTAATCTGCAAAATCCAAGGACAAGTCAGTGCATTGGCTTTGTGTATGTGAGTAGCCAGGGTCATACCTATAATGAGACAGCTTGAGGCTGTTGCCTCAGGTGGCATCTCTTTGGGTAACATGGGGGGCAGCAAGAAGAGTGGAATGGCCGCTCTGCTGCACAATGTTTGCAGTGTGCCTGCTGCCCCTTTTCTGGCCAGACTGTACAGGTTGCTAAGAGCTGGGTAGGGAAATAAAGAGCCCTAACCCATCTCTCCCGCCTCTTAGCACTGTCACTCTCCACCAGGACCACCCCCACCCACTGAGGGGGGGTGGTGCCGATGTGCACCATCCAGCAACAACCCTTTAGCCCACCCCCCTCCGCTGCTGCAGGCAGCTAAAATGCTATGGATGTCCCTATTAGTAGCCTTCATAAATTTAATGACACTCTGCCATCAAAACATGAAAAAACTGCTGTGGGCAGCAGCCTAAATTTACATTACAAGATTCTCTTTATTGGATTTGGTGGCATCTTGGCTGAATAAACAATTTTCAATTGTGGCTTGATCTGACAGTAAGGGATCAGTTTATATTTTTTTTACCCACAATTCACACAGCTTTCACTCTGGATTCACACATTTTCTAATTGAATCAATTTAGGCAACTGTGTTAATCTTTGGTAAAAGCCATGTGAATTTTTGGTAAAAAAGTATAGAAAGATCCATTAGCATAACTGAATGATTAGAATACTGGAGTCTAGATATTTAAAAACATCTCTTTTCCCAGATTTCCTATGTACTAAATAATGCTTTTTGCTGTAGCGCTCTGATCGAGTGAAATTTTTGTGAGATTACTATATCAAACATTTCAATATCTATTCCAGCCTCCCCATGATATACCATTCCTGTGGACCAATGATCGACATGTATGGAAAGAGCTGTGTAAATATTGTGAAATAAGAATGAATGCATAAGGCATACATCTCTTACAATTATTCAACCTTAGCAGTCCCACAAGTTTTATATTTTGCCCACACAGCCACCCTAGATCTCTCTACCCAGCCCTGATTAGGCCTTTAAGTCCTAGTGAAATATCAAACTGCCCCCAAAATTAAAGTTCTTCTTTAAATTTCATAAACTGAACCCCTTAAAATGGATTATGAAGTGAGCACGAGACTCATGGCATCATGTGTGTCACTATGGGCTAATAGTTAGCAGCACACTTTGACATATAAGGGCGTCTTTTGGCCAGTTTCTTCCCACCATAATGGGTAACTAAGGTCCTATTTGGTGACTGCAGAAAACGTTTTTTTAAACCGAGAGAAATGGACACTGGTTGCTGGATTGAAGAGAAGTTTTGCATGGGCAATCAGGGAGAAGACCATCTCTGGAGATAAGACACAATTAAGATTTAGCATGTTAGGAGAAAGTGTGTTTCCCTTTCCTGGGAGAAACAGTGTTCTCCTAGGCACTTCTGATGACTAAATTGCAAATACAAGGCAACTGTAAGAGATTTTGTTGCAGGAGATGTTGCATTGCAATGCATAAACTAACCAGGTAGATTTACAATGACTGAAGACTGAATGGTGTTGGAAATTGTTTATCACATTTGTGCCTAATTTTTGCATTGAGATGTATCCCCCAGGGTCATTTCTATGTTTACAGAAGGACCCCACCACAAAATCATGCATTTCAGTAGAAGGCAAAGTCCATTGTACATATGAGTATGTAATAGGGTATACTATGATTCACGCCACTGCTAGTACTCCATAGAGATTTAAAAGCAATTAGTAAATGTAACCTTTTCAGGCTTCTGCCTGTTATGTGCAGACAGGTTTCTGAGAAGACACTTGTCACAACAATTCGATTCAGAAGAGAATGTTTGAACTACTGGCAATGATTAGTAAGACTCCAACAGCATTCAAAACTTCTTCTTCAGTTAGCAAGATTCAGAATTTTGAAAAAGAAAAAGAAGCTTCCCCAACAGATTTGTGAGTGCTGGTTACTATATTATGCATGTATGGCAGAGGGAGGCAACATCTGTAGTGAGCCCTAGTGGAAATGGAGCTTGAAAGATCCTTCAACTATATGGTTAGGATTTTATGTTCAAACAAACTTCAGATATCATGGGTGCCCTGTGGATGATTTATTTTAAATTTAGAGCATGCAACAAATATTTTAGCTATAAAGAAGACATTTTATAAGTCTACCTTTAGCATAATAACTTTTGCTTCTCTGGTTTTGGAATATAACTGACAAAATAATTATCCACAGGCACAGCTGGCTCGTGGCTTGGTCAGCTATCGCATGACGCTTCATCTATAATTAGATATAAGCATGAAATGAAGGCAATTATCTAAAAATACAGAGATATGCGAAGATCTTTTGAACAAAAATAAAAAGCACTAAAGTACTGCATCTCAGTTTTGTGCAGTGATAAGTGACAATCACAATGGAACCTCTTTCTTCAACATAAACTTGGTTTAAAAGCAATATTTTATCACTTTGTACACAAACAGTGCTTACCAACCTAAACAAGTGGAAATAACTACTGAAATGGTTTAAAATCAGTACAAAAATGATACCTACACATTTGTAACAAGATAAATCTACAGAAAAAAAACACATGTGGGAGGAAACTTGTTAGATTTCTATATCCCTTGGGGACACTGTGAAGGAGGAATAGTCACACTGTTTCGAGCAAGAGACACCTACTTTTTCCTACTGCATTATCCATATAATAAGTAAAAAATCCATCAATGATAATGAGCATATAGTGGTGTATTGGAGGAGCTAATGCACACTCAGGGATAGAGAAGGTAATCAAAAACCTTTTCAAGCACAAAAACAATGAGCAGAAAGCTCCAGATTACCATTATTGAAGTTTTGGGAACCAGGAACCTAGTACACAGGGAGGATGCAACTTGTACACCTTTTACAGCTCAATGCCTACTTCCGAGACTTCAGGGTCTACAAGTTTAATGGAAGTATTCATTCAAAAGAAATTAATGGAAATATTTAAAAAAAATCAAATATGGAATAAACCAAAAAAGAAGAGATTGTCAAGAAAAAAAGGTGAATATTAATTTCAATGCACAGGTAATCTACTCAAAAAGTCAGACTAGGTTGGGTAAAACACAAAGTGCGTCATGGTAATAAGTGTAATGTCAACTGGCATTAAGCATTCAGCTCTAGCTTTTTTTTTTTGCAGGGTATTTAAGCACCAGACTTAAATTACTACCCATTTTTAGTACACAATGCAAAGGTGATTCCATTAAGCAGTATAGCTAGTAACAAGTGCACGTCACTTTTGCTTGCAAAACTTTTCAGAGACTACTTAAAATAGGATATTAATCAAATGTCTAAAATTCACTTAAACCTGTGCTTCTATGCTGTAATTTCAGAAATAACAAAAGTATTGACTGCTCTCAGACATCATTGCAGAAACATTACTATGCTCACTTCAAATTCTCTTTCTACATTTTTAACACAATAAAGGGTGAAAGAGCAGCAATACTTTACTAAAGGATGTTATTTATGAGAATTCACAAAACTGGATTCCCATTCATCGAACATTCTGCAAAAAAACCTCACATTTTTAAATGTCATAAAATGTGATGTCAATGAATGTTCAAACCAGTGAACGTGTGGTTAATCTTTATATAGGGTACAGATGTAGAAGATTCTGATTTGCCACTGTCTGTCCTTAAAAAAAATTGATTTTTGCACTCGTCCTTAAACCTATTTCTTGTAGTTCATTAAGGGACACAGGATCAGTGGAGACTATAGGGTTATATTGCTGCCTATAGGAGAATTGGACACTAGCAGCCACAAAAAAAAAAAAAACTCCCACACCCATAATGCTTCAGTTTTTACAAATACAGTATTAGGAGTACATTTTAAAACACAGAGGGGTGGGACCTATGTCCCTTAATGAACTTAAGAAAAAGTATTTTATGGCGAGCACAAAAATCCTTTTTTTTATCATCCAAAACACACAGAGTCCTCAATCTCTTTTTCTACAGCCCCCGTTATAAATAAACAGGGATCCTTTATGAGTGTTCCTGTTCATTCATAACTTGAGGACAGAGTATGTTTACTATAACCACAATCATGAATGAAAAGGAGATGATGTAGATCACCTCCCATGCATTCAAAATTGAGGATATAGTAAACATATATCCTCAATTATTTACAAACACTCAGCGATCACTGATCACTGAGTGCTTGTACTGCTCTCATTCCTGACAGCCGTCACAAGAGGCTGAGCGAGCAAAGCTCAGCCTCCTGTGACAGCGCTGGCTGGCTCCGCCCACACCGCTCTCCTGATCTGTGATAGGAGGCTGAGCGGTGCGGGGAAGAAAGACGCCGGCCGCTCACAAGTAGAATAGACTGCACACCTTTCAACTTTTTAAATCCACTGCAAGTAGGTTGAGTACTTTTTATAGACCGTAAGTAAGCACTGGCTGCACTGGGGGTAGAGAGGCAGTTCAGTTCTAGTTGTATCTCATAATCCTGTACGAGCTGTGACTCATATCTTTTCTGTAGGTCTTACTAGTAGCATTAGTAGAAAGCCTTTTATCTGTATTGCCAGTCCATAAACATTATCATTTTGCTGGATTTCTAAAAAAACATTTGCTGACACAAAGAACAAATGTGCAGGTTTAGTTATAATCATTATTACCAATCTGGCTCCAAACCCCTTCATTACAGACAGAATCTATTCCTCATATTGCTGTTGTAAATGTATCTCCACCTTCATAACGCAGGCAATTTCATAGTCTCTTATTTTTTAATGCGTCTTACTAGCTTTGTGCTCTTTTACTAGATTTACAGTAGTATATGTAAAACTCAGAGTAGCCATTTCAGTGTATGCCGAAGCAAAATAAAAATAAATAATGCTGTACAATGCATGCACATTACTCAGTACAGAAAATGCTATGTTGATCTGTCAAAAAGGTACTCAACTCTTAATTTCCTGACAAGTTTACATTTGGTAAACTACTCAATCCATCTGACTCTCATCATTTCGAAAGCATAAGCACTATCTGAGCTGTAATACCAAAATAAGAACTGTGAAGGATAAATAGACTCTTTGAGATAACACAAGACAGGCAAGGCACAGGACACAAAACAGCTCTAAATTTCTGACGTTATCAACAGGTATTTTTTGAAACCTATAAAACAGATATAACAAAATACAAAATGTAATGGTGTTTTTAGCAAGCAAAATGGATCAAAAACGAAATTCAGTGTTAGGGCTTTCATACATTTTTAACCCCAGTAAATTAAAAATTTCCAAATATCTATTCAGCAGGTTTTGCTGCATGAGAAAGGATGTTCTGCTTAGGATTCTCCTAAACACTTCTAGAAAAAATGTTTCCACAGTCCTCAGTGCCAGGAAGTATGCTTCTGCCTCTGGGATGGCAAAAGAACACCAGTACCATTCCAAGGGGTCTCAGACAGACTAGTTAGGAAAAGAGTGAGGGTGGAGAGTGGTAACATCATTGCAGTGATGGATTCTGTAAAGGGTGGAGACATGAATGACATGGATTAGGAGGAAAGGTGTTCACAGAACACCAGAATGCTGACAACAAGGGGATCTTTGAGCACATGGTGGTCTGGAATACTTAAAGACCCGACTATTAATTTCCAGAAAAAAATCCCCATAAGGTGATACACGCTCCTCCTTCTGCAGCTACATAAAAGGATATGTAAGGGGGTGATAGGGAAGGGCGGAGGAACTTGGGCAGCACAGAAAGTAGTTAGGCACTCCTAGAAGAGGAGAGGGCTATGATGTGCAAGGAGAGCTGCGCCAGGGAATTGATTAGTCAAATCTTCTAACAAATTCAAAGGCACATTGCAAGTGAATGAAAAATAATTTATGGAAAGGAAAAGCACTGCAAGTAGGAAAATAACATAAGTGAAACTACAAAGTTTAGTAGTGCTCTCTAATTTAGGCATTCAGAGCATATAATCACTGTTAAATGTTTCTAGAATGAAGTCATTTAGTTACAAATATCTAAAATTATACAAAACATAGATGTAACACCCCGTGGACTATATTATACTTTTTACCCTCTCAATAGTTTTCAAAACCTTGTGGTATAGTTATACACTTCATTACGCTACAAAAATAATGTGTGAGGCATATCCACTTGTTATTCATACAGTGGGTGATGTACCTCCAATATTCTTAATGCATTTCTTGGAACAATGTCTGCTTCTTCAGAAGGCGTTTTGGGGTGGTATTCAACATTTTATATTTAAAAAGTGAATATTGCATTCAATTTAATATTGTAAAACATTATATTTCCATTATATCCATTACTGTGAAAGTCAAAAAGAAAAAAAACGTACAAAAAAGGGAAAATTACTACTGTGCCTCCCTCTGAAAAAAATGCAGAGCAATGTGAATTACAATTTTGTTTGCTAGTGCTAAAGGAGGCACCAAAGACATGCACAGTGCACCACGTCCCTCTGAGAAAAAAATAGGGATGCAGATAACCTCACCAATATCCCCACCAAAGGTTTCCCTTCTTTACAGGTAAAGATCTTGACAGTAAACTGTGGTCCCTTCCATCCGGGTAATTGGTGGATAGAAGGTCCCTTCTGTGTCTTAGCAGTGCCATGGAGTATATTCTGTGTGACCAAAAATGTTATGTTTGCATTGGAGAATGCAATAAAGCTCCACTCCAGTGCACATAGCATATTACACTCCTACTCTTTTGACATAGGTGGACAGCATTGCTTTGCCTCCAGTGTTCAAAACTGAATTGCATAGCATACAAATATGAAAGGATTCCCCTGTAATAACAGGAGAGCTGCCAACTAAAAGGTCCCATCACCCAGGGCCGGCCTTAGGGGTGTGCGAGCAGTGCACCCGCACAGGGCGCCATGGCAACAAGGGTTGGAATGAGAGCAATAATTGTAGGGCTATCAATCACTGATAACACTAAACTGATGAGTGGTAAAAGCTTTTAAATCGTCACCTATGGTCAATTTTGGGCATGGTAATTTTTTGCGATTTCGCGGGTGTGCGCAATTTTAAAGCATGACATGTTTGGTGTCTATTTACCCGACGTGACCCCGCTTTTTATATTTTACCGAAAATATGGGTTAATAAATGGGTGTGGTTACTGGGGGTGTGGCCGCTAAAGGGTGTGGCCACTGAGGGGCGCTGTAAAGCTTTCTCGCACAGGGCGCCTAAAGGCCTAAGGCTGGCCCTGCCATCACCCATTAGCATGGAAAGACAAAATCACAAGTGTGAGTCTCTGCTGCTGGCAATTGTATTCTGGCAGCTGCCTGAAAACCAGAATAGAGATTGCAAGTGATAGGATGCAGTCACAGTTTAAACTACATTAGGAAGTACATTGTGTTCAATACGTCAGTAGAGAAAAGCAGGAGAAAGCTGATGTGTAGCACTCTAAAGTAGGCAGTAGGTCTGCATATGGAATAAGCAAAACCTGACTGCCCCTATGTACATGTAAAATTACAAACTATATAAGGCAAGGTTTATATAACACATAAGCACTGAAAGGCTTGTACAACAAGTTCATGTCTATCTTTTAAAATAAAGGTAATCTATAAGCAACATTTTCCTCATTAGTTTTCACATGTAATGAATAATAGACAGTGCTTCAGCTTTCAGCCACCATCAACCCTTGGTTTTGACAGCTTTAGTTAATTTATCTACTTAAATTGCTGACCAAGTCTACATCAGAAAAGCATCTGTAGGAATAAAAATGATCTTTGTTTACGCAGGTCTGCATGTTTTTTAAACATATTTTGGAATGAAGCGCACTTGAATCCACTTATATAGTAAATGCCTCGTGCATCAAAACGACAGCCTAATGGCATAAATTATTTCATCAACTCTCCAATATTTTCAAAGTTGTCTGTACATATGTATGGGCTCCTACCATTGAGTGTTTAGTGATTGGATGCTGCAAAGTGTGGTTGACATTGATTGGCAATTTGGCTGACTGCTGTTACTATTTTTGTGTCTTTGGTTTTATGCGTTTGTACTCCATGCCTGAAAAAGAGCCAAAAAACTTCGCTTTTTGATATGGAGAATCTTATGTTTTAACTTGCTGCTGCTTGCACTTTAATAAAAGAGCGATATGGACTGAATCACTGGACACAGTGCAGATAGTTTTTGAAATATTGGATTGTTTTTTAACATGCATTATATGTAAATGAATCTCTAAAGACTACTTTGTATAACTATGTGCCTTTAGTGGTACAGCAAAATAGTCTGCATTAAGATGTCATGCTGAAAACACGCTGGCTATGAAGTTAAGGGAAATCCCTTTGTAGTGTGACCTTTTCACAGGTAATGCTGGTGCTGGAAATGCCCCTATGCATTTCAACTTCATATCTGCAGCTGCTAGACTCATCCACCTAACTGCTTTCCAGCTACCTCGTCAACTCCTCCTGTGCTCGCCCCCAGGACTTCTAGAGAGTCCTTACCATCCTCTGGATCTCTTTACCCCAACCTGTCTGACTATCTCCCACTCTGACTGCCTTTAGGAAATCCCTTAAGACTCATCTCTTCAGGGAAGCCTATCCAACCTCAAACTAACCAATCAACCATCACGTTCTCCAACAACTCATCCCCACACAAATACCTCCTCATGTATCACTTGCCACTCCCTTTTAGATTGTAAGCCCTCATGGGCAGGGCCCTCCTTACCATCTTGTCTTGAATTGTATTATGATTGTAATGTCTTCCTTCCAGCAATGCGCAAACAGTTGGCGCTATATAAATCCTGTATACCGTAATAAGAATAAATAAGTAATAATATCTTGATAAACTAAAGCAATAGACAGAATTGATTTGTCTGTAAATGCAGTCACATCCTGCAATATGTAGTCCCAAAGTCACACTTAGCATCAACCCTTTTACTCTGTGCTAGGATAAGGGCTCACAAACACAATCATTGTTTAATCTAAGCTTGGAAACACTAGCCTAAAGAGCAGCAGTTTCAGAAAGCATTTACAACTCAATATATATACTCAATGTGTTTAACAGCTCCTTTACAGGGTAGCATGTAGACATGAGGTACTGCTTGGGTCAAAGCATACAAATAGTGACTCGAGTATAGAGTATACAAATAGTGGTAAATTGTATAAATGCTCCTTTGGTGGGCATGTTGCTAGATAGAACAAAAACCTGGAAGTAACGTATGTAACTTAGCAAAGTGCTCTGCTTACAGAATCTGCTCTAAGTGGAGCTCCAGTTATACATTTTTAACATTGTCTTCCCTGCCGTCATTTGTATAAAAAAAAAAAGAAAGTGCCCAAGCTTTATTTAGCCTCTCCAGCCCCATTGCAGCTGGTCCTCCTCTTCAGGTAGAACTAAAGTCATGTCATTCTGCTCATTCCCAGTGAGCCCAGCCTGCCATCATCTGGCAGGCTGGGCTCACAGTACTCCAGGATGAGCAGTGTTCAGGTACAGATATCAACTGGCAGTTACACACAGTGCAATGCTATTAAAAGTGAACCCCGTCTCCTTAACAATTGGAAACCGAATGGGGCCAATTGGTATTCTGTATCATTAAATTAGGAGGTTCTGCCAATCCTCTTATTTAAAAAAATACATAAAAAAAATAGGAAACACAGCCAGTACGCATCACCAGATATTATGTAACATTACTGGTAATTAGGGTCTACACTGGAATTCATTTTTAATGTAATTTAATCCTTAATAATGAAAGACATGTAAAGGATTTATAAATCTACTTGTCAGTCTGCTTGCCTGTGTATGATGAACAGGAAAATACAATAGTTATGTTTGTAGTAATATTTATGCATTTTATTGCAATCCATTTAATCCACATTTATATTTCAGCCAGTTTATGCAATGTTGGAGGGGTAAATGATGCAATATTTTAGCAGATATCGATAAATTATGCCATATGAGCAACATTAAAGCGCATGTGCAGATTCTTTCATATATTTTTCTTATTATGTTCAGCACAAGAAAATAACATTTTATTTGTAATGGGCAATAATAAAAACAAAATATCAAATTTGCCTATATCCTATTTACCACTTGCCACCATCAGGTGGCGAGGGGCAAAATAGGCATGCTAGTTGCAGATATTTCTCTAGTTTTTTTCTTGATGTTTGTTTTATGCAGGCTCTCTGTTCACCACAAATATTTTTTGGTGTAGGGAAGGATACTTAGATATAGATTTTTCCTGTCTTTTATCTGCATTTTTACATTTAAAAACACAAAAAGGGCCTGAGCAAAAACCCAGCTGTATGCAAAATAACCCTAATTTAGTGTTAATAAAATGTCACAATTGGCCCATTGTTATGCCAGATCAGGAGAGATGACAATAATGTAATAGTGATGTATGGGCTTTTAAAGTGTACGTGTCATCCTAGTAACATGCTTCAACTAAAAACATATGTTCATAAATGGTTCAATCAACTTACTAATCATATTTCATGCCTCCTAATATGTGTGCATGGTTATGCCTGCTTAGGAACCTTTGCAAGGGCAGCTGAGGAACTGGCACACCCTCTTTTCTGCTTTGTTCCCTTGCGCCACTGACTTCGTTGTTTAACCTCCCATAAACTAGAAGTTCTTGTAACAGCTCTCCCATAGCTGAAAGCAAAGGTCAAGGAGAGGACAGTGCCCAGAGAAGTAGGATGGCTCAAGATACACAAAGACTAGATAGCACTGAAGTATAGCTTTAGGGGTATAGAGAATGCATTTTAACTTTAACCCAATTGATTCTGCCTGTTGCTTCCCAGTTGGGCAGAGTCAGACTTGTAAATCTTTTCCATGTAGAGGCAGCAAATATATAAACTGCTAAATGACTCAATTGTTTTCCCATAATCTAGGATCTTTTACTGAACAATGCTATCCTTGGATCTGGAGACAGTGGGGCCTAAAGTGCCATGGAGATTAAGGTAGCAAGCTTTTAAGAGATTATCTATCAGTGGTAATTCAGATCGGTACAGTACCACATATGCTAAAGAGCTATTATGGTGATAACAGTCAAGCAAATTTGATTTCCATCTGAAGCCTGTTTATCAAATAATAGCTTCTGTTGTAAGGATAAATTCATAGGATTTCTAATGCACACTGACAGAACACATTATTCTCAATCTAGTGTCTATTAATAGTCATTTAGAATGTTTCATCGCTCCATCCACAATCAAAATATGTGGTTTTATAAACTCAAAAGGACAGTGCACTACAAGCAAAAATTATATAGTGAGTGAACGAATATTAAAAGAGATGAATGTATAGCAAACATTTTAATAAAAGCAGCTAGAAGGGAAAGCATAGCAATGTTTTTTTTCTTGCCAGAAAACCACTGCGAAGGACTGTCCACCAAAAGTGATATTGTAAATGGAGCCTAGTGAGTGGATTCAGTTCATGGATGTTTAAAGTGTATGTCAAGGCAAAATAAAAACAAACAAAAAAATGCAGTTCATATCTGCAATACATGCACATTCCCCATGTTTTATCCTTTTAGAAAAAATGCAAGACAGAAAAATGCCTGTTGATCTGCCAGAAATGCTTTTTTAAAGCAGACCTTTACCCACTTTTTACTAAAAAATCACCTCAGAATGCAGCTCTGCATGCTGATATGAAATCATCTTACATTCATTAAACAAACATTTTTCTTTTACTTACAATTATTGTTTTTCCACTTCCTGGCATTAGTGATGTAATGTGCCCAAGTGTTGCATCCTGGGAAGGTTACATAGGCAGTGCATTGCTGAGAAATCTCATTTGTAATCTCATGAGATCTCAGGGAAAGGCATTTTCCTCCCCCCGAGATGATGTGCATGGTCACATGTCCTAGTCACATGTGCCAGAGTTCCAGGAAGATATATTAATCTGCCCTTAGTCAAAATGGGTCACTGTGAGAAGTATGGGGAGGAAAATAAAAATAAAAGGTATGCAAAGAATACAAAGCCGGCTATTATCTATAAGTATGTGTTTGTAGATTGTCAGTACTAAACATTTCTCAAGGTGTATTTATTGTCATTTGAAAGTCATGGGTAAAGTTCCTCTTTAAGCTGTTTTGAGCTTATAGCACACAGAGTTTTTGTGGACCGAGTGTTTTCATAACTGCACGGTGTCTTATGATAAACTGCTCAGTCACTCCCACTCCAAGATCTGTACAATATAAAGGCTAATCATACTGTAATCCAAGGTAAGAACTCGAAGGGATCTTTACAATAACACAGGAAGTGTACATGGAACACATTACAGCTCTGAATCTATGATAATATCTAGAGAACAAAATGCTTCCAATGGTATATTGAACAGACCAAAGGGGAACAAATAAACTTTAAATGTCTTGGATACGTCACCAATTAGATCTCCTTGCCATAATTCTGAGCTGGTTTTCTTTACCAGGTAATTATGGGTGTTCCTGGTCACCAGGACTGAAAGTTGTCCAAAACCTATATTGTATTAGAAATCTTCCAATGGGGTCACTTGTTGATTATTCTCTAAGAGCAGATTTCACTTAAAGGAGAACTATGAGATGAGTGATTTCCACTCGCCTCATAGTTCTAGCCGACCTGTGACAATGAGACTGTCACAGGTCGGCTCAGTAGATCGGGAGGTGAGCGAACACATACCAGGTTCGCTCACCTCTCGATCCTGTCACGGCTCTCTGCCGTGACAGGGGGAGGGCTGGATTCCCCTCTCCCCGCTCCGATCTGCCATCGCTGACTGGCGGAACGGACGGGGGAGGGGCGGTTACAGCTGGCTCTGCCTCTAGATAGGCAGAGCCAGCTGTCACTCACGCAGCTGGGCGGATCCCGTCATCTACGTCGGGATCCGCTCCGGCGTCTCAGTATACAGCTCGCGGTATACTGAGCTTAGGGTAACGGGAGGACTCTAGTTTGTGTCCTCCCGTTACCCTAAGGAGAACTATGGGGAAAAACACTGACCCCATAGTTCTCCTTTAAGTGGAGTGATTTTCTCTCGCTTTGCATCGTGTTTGAAGGCAGAAAGTGAAGGAACACAGACAGAAAAAAAAATGTGAAGGGTTTTAACACTTAATACAGGTAGCCTGAAGAAGGGACCCTGCATGCTTCCAAAACATTGCATTTCACATTATGCTGCAAGAACTTCAATAAAGACGATATTTTGAAGCTGAGTGGTGTGCAGACAACATATGTTCTACTTTGTATGCGGTGGCACCATCCACCAGGTGATCCAGCACCCAATGAACTTGAAAAGAAGGGCTTTATTGGTACAGTGTGCATAGGAGATATTACAAACAAGGGGTTTTAACCATTCCCTGAGGTACTAAACATGTTTTATTTTCTAAACTAGAAATAAAAATCATTAACAGTGGAGCTTTACATTTTTCACGTTGGGTCAGTATTTTTGATGCCTGTAACGATCACTTACAAAAGCAATTAAAGGGTCAATTCACTCAAAGCCGATAATGCAGTTTTTGGTAGATGCTGGTGAGAGTTAACGTGGATCTAAAAGGTCTATGTTGATAGGCTTTTCTTTGCTTCCAACGGGTCTTGCAGTCTCATACACATCTATGGGAGTGCAAAATACTCTTGAAACACGTCAAAAGGAGGTTAGTTGCAAGTCAAATACATCCGTCAACTTCTGAATGAGCTTCAAAGCATCTCAAACTGATGTCAAATTGATACCATCGACACAGGTCCTTAAGGCAAAACTTTTTTTGCTACAACCCTCCCTAGCTAGCCAAATTTCCCCATGATCCCATTGGTATACATTCATTTAACTTTTCAAAGCTTAATTTTCAATAGAAAGCATAGACAATCTATAAAGGAGCTCTAACTTTTTCTCACTTAATTTATGTAAAACCAATGTAAAGATTGTATGGAAAATGCTAAGTCAAGCAGGTGCATAGTTTTCTCCAATGTTGCTCCAATGAGTGATCGGTATTCTAGGACATGTTTATCAAGAGATACACACACTGAGTGGCCAGATTATTATGACCACCCCATCAGTACTTCGTTTGGCCACCTTTTGCCTTCAATACTGCGGTGATTCTTCTTGGCATTGACTCCATGAAATGTTGAAAGGTAATGCAAGGAATCTGACACCATGCCTGATGAATAGCACTGTCCAGTTCTGTGAGATTTGATGGTTGTGGAACCAGCAGCCTGATGGCTCTTTCAACTTCGTCCCACAAACGCTCAATTGGATTGAGATCTGGCGATTGTGGGGGCCACCTAAGCAAGGTAAAGTCTCCCTCATGTTCTTGAAACCACTCCTGCACAATACGAGCACCGTGGCATAGTGCATTGTCTTGTTGGAAGAAGCCATCTCCATTGGTATACACCATAAACATGATAGGATGAACTTGATCAGCAACGATACTTTGGTATGTTGTGCTATTCAGACGTTGTTCCTCACGAATTAAAGGGCCCAAATCATGCCAGGAAAACATGCACCAAACCATAACACTGCCCCCACCAGCTTGAAGGGTTGTACTCATGCATGTGGGGTGCATGCTTCAATGCTGTTTCCGACAAATTCTCACTCTGCCATCTGCATGATGCAACTAGAAACGTGATTCATCGGACCACATGACTTTTTTCCAATGCTCGACTGTCCAATCCTTGTGTTCCTGTGCGAATTGGAGACATCTTATCTTGTTAACTGCAGACAACAAAGGTGTTCGAACAGGCCTTCAGCTTCCATATCCCATACGACGCAGTGTGCGGCGAACAGTGCGTTCACAGATCGTTTGATATGATCCCCGATTAAGATCTACAGTAATTTGATGCACTGTTGCCCTTCTGTTGTCTTGTACCAGTTTTGCCACTCTCCGTTCTGCCCTAACATTGACCAGTCACTGACGGCCACAATTCGCACGTTCAGACCCAGATTTTCGGCTGACAGTCCAGTTTTTAAACACTTTAACAACAGCTGCTCTTGAACATTTTACGAATTCTGCTGTTTTACTGATACTCGCTCCATGGCTCTGAGCGCCAACAATCATCCCACGTTCAAAGGCTGTTAAATCGCGTTGTTTACCCATATCTTCAGAAAAAAATCACTTCTACTGTCGTGGTAAACAACCTGCTTCCATATTTATAATGGTCTGGCCCTCTAGCAACTTCAGCGCGAAATTATACCTATTTGCCTACAAACGTCAGGTGGTCATAATAATCTGGCCACTCAGTGTATATTAGCTGCACAAGCACAAAATATTTGGGTTGGACAGGTGCTGGGACCCATTCCTGCTGTCACTTTGCTCATTCTAGGGCACGTGGAAAGCAGGAGGCATTTTTTTCAGGATCCTCCAACTTTTCGCCTGATTTACAAAAACCAGGAGAGTCCCCAGTATTGGGAAGCAAGCATGTTTGCTTCCTGCCCAACTTGCACTGAGGCATGCAGTGGTTTTCAGATATTTCCTCTCAAAATATTTGAACTAAAAGTGAAGGGGAGAGGGTTGCTGTCTGACTCCAGTAGCATAGGACCATGAGACAATTTAGGTAATCACAAAGGCTGCTCTTTGTTTTCACACAGTGGGTGCTCTGCTATGTCTACCACTGCACCCAGTGAAAACAACACCCAAACCGCTACATGTGGAAGCATAGAAGGATTTATAAAGCTTCTATTTTTAGCATGAGCAGGAATTAAAACGTTCTTTATGGCACGATAAAAAGTTTACGATTATGCTCAGTTCCAAACAAGCCCTTACTTGTTTGACCCACTACACCCAGCAGTGAAGTTAAAACAGCTCATAGGTGAGGATTCAGAGTGGGAGATCTCATCAGCAGCAGGGGGACAATTACCTTTCAGTTCTTAGCTCAACACAAGTGCCAACTTATTTTGTATGCTCTTTGCATGTAAAATAGAAAACATGTTAGTTTTCAGTTTTCTATATCTCCATTAAAAAATATGTTATTAGGTACCTCTATCTGCACATATCTATGCAGCTCTATTTGTACATATGCGTGACAGTGCACACACTGCGCTTCTTTCATACTGCTCAACAGCAGCTGTTTAATGGCCTGTAATTGACTTTTGTAAATGTTTTACACAGCAACACTAAAAAATATTCATCACATTTAGCATTCCTTGCTTTCTTCCCATCAGGACTAAAAAATAACATTTATTGCAAATAAATATTTTATATTTACATGATCAGCCAGTTGGATGAGCTCTAGGCAACTTTATTCATTATTTCTCATCTATTTTTAGCTGCTCTGCTGGGAAAAAAAAGCCTATGTACAGGGCCCAATAGCTCAAACTGATATGTACACACACAGCTGAAGTAGTATAGCGCTGCACAATTATTTTAACACACAGCTGTAGTTAGAAGTTCTTTGGTTGTGTCGGTCTTGCATGCAGCCAACATTGGCTAGCCTCACAAAGAGCCTGCGGATATCTTTCTCATAGTACACTGCCCACCTCTTCTCACATTGTCTCACTGTTCCTCCGATGTGCAGGCAGTGAGCAGTAGCTTATAGCAGAAAGATAAGACGTGGCGAGCCGGGCCTTCCCGAGTGCATTCGGTTTCAAAGGGCGTTAAGGATCTGGAAAGTTGAGTCGGGGAGGGGAGAGATCTCAAGAAGTGGAGCAGTTGCATCGTACGCCAGGGGTCCAGAGGTGGGTCGTCCATATTGGTCAGAGGGGCGAACGCAGTAGGCCAAGAGGCTCCACTCAAGAAGTGGAGCGCTCTCGATTTCCCATGGGCGCTCAGTCTACGGAACCCATGGTCGTCCATGCCCGGAGGAAAGGCTGGGTTTCCCAGGACTGGGATCATCGGGGAGGGAGGGGGTGAGATTGAGTATTGTGCGAAGGCGGAGCGAGCTACTGCCAATGTAGGCATTACAGTGGGGTGAGAGCGGATAGCTGGAGGAATGGGAGAGGAGCACCACGCCAGTCCTGACAACGGTGTCTTGGAAAGCGACTGTTCCAGACCAGTCCAGAGCTTCGAGGTGGGATGGCGACACCAATCCAGCACCCGGGTCAAGTGGGAGGCGATGTAATAAAGATGTACGTCCGGAAGACCCATCCCTCCGGAGTGTTTGGGTAATCGAAGTATGTTGTATTTGAGTCGGGGAGGCTTACTTGCCCAAACAAATTTGGTGAAGAGAGATCTGATCGTTCAAAAGAACGAAGGTGGTATCTTTATCGGGAGAGCCTGGAGAGGATATAAGAGCCGAGGGAGAATGGTTTGCTTTAAGATATTACACCTGCCCATCCACGAGAAAGTACCAGAGGTCCATTGCTTAAGGTCTACGCCAGGTCTATGGCAGCCAATAAGGGAGGAAAGTTAAGGGAGAAGGTAAGGGTTGGGTTTTTAGGAAGTTGGATGCCCAGGTACTTCAGGGAAGTGGGGGACCACTTAAATGGGAAATTAGTTAGTACTCTCCGCAGGCGGGGGCCCATGAGAGAGAGGTGCATGGCCATAGATTTATGCGAGTTGATTAGAAAGTTCGAAAGTCTGCCGTAACGCTTTATCTCTGCCAGGAGTACCGGGAGGGAAACGTCGGGGGAGGTGAGGAAAAACAAAAGATCGTCTGCGAAAGCTGCCACCTTATGCTGGACTGGACCAATCTGCACTCCCCGTATGCTCCCGCTGGCTCGTACATTGCGGAGGAAAGGTTCTAGTGAGAGGACAGGGTGAGAGTGGGCATCCCTGCCGCGTTCCGTTAGTAATGGGGAAGGGAGGGGACAACACCCCATTAACCCAGACTCTGGCGGTTGGGCAAGAATATAGCGAGCGGATCCAGGTCCGCATATGCGGTCCCTGTCCCACCGCCCATAAGGTGGCGAATCTGCGTCAAGAGGTCAGTGATACTGGCGAGGCGTTCCTTTTTGAGCCTGGCACCTTGAGCAATAAGGGAGCCCCGTATGACCGCCTTATGCGCTTCCCACACGGTGAAGGGGGGGCGTCTGGGGTGCTATTCTCCTGGAAGAAGAAGCGCAACTCCTGACCTATAGTCTCTGAGATAGTAGGGTCATGAAGTAGGGATTCATTCAGCCTCCACTGCCAGGGGCCTGGAGGGGGGCCATCTAGGGAAAGGTCAAGGAGGACGGGAGCATGATCAGAGAAAGTTATGTTTCCAATGGTGGACGAAGTAACTCGGGGGAGCTGACTGTGGTGCATGAAAAATAAATCTATGTGGGTGTAGCAGCGGTGGAGGTTGGAAAAAAAAGTGTAATCCCTTGTGGAGGGGTGTTGAATACGCCAGATATCGATCAACTGATGGTCAAATAGATTTCAGTTCTCCACTGACCCCAAGGGAGATGTTAAGGTCTCCGTGGGTCTGGGCAGAACCAAGTTCCTATGTGGGGGGAAGTGGTGGGCTATGGCCAGCAAGTGGGCAAACACTGCAGGCAAAGGGTCTTCAAGCGTGTGAGGTGCTATCTCCTGGGTGTCAGTAACAGTATAAAAGGTGGGCCACTAACAGGGCCACACCCTTTTCTAAAGGGACATCTGAAGTGTGTATGCACAACTACTGAGCAGTAAGAACAGGAACTTAAAAAGGGAAGGTCAGCATTAACATTAACATTAACATTAATAACGACAGTAATAGCATGGAGAGCCCCCGCGTCGAAGACAGTACGGAGCCCTAATGAGCCGTCCAGGAGGGCCTGTGGCAGGAGACCACCCGAACAGGCCGCGTCTAGGCGTTGCGCTCGTGTCCGGTTCGGGGGGAGGGGGTTACCTCTTACAGCCCGCGGGGTGGTCCACTGCTCCTTCAAAGGCCATCCCGGAGAACTCCTGCGTGTCTGGGGCCCTGCCACGCCGTCCACCGGAACCTCCGTTCAGAAAGAGAAAATGATAAAAACATTACAGTCATGCCTATCAGAAATCGCCGTCCCCCGGTACCTCCGTTCAGAAAGAGAGATTGATAAACGTTACAATCATGCCTATCAGAAAAAATAAACATCACATCACATCACAGAGTCTACCCCGGCAGGCTTCATCTACTTCTATTCGATGTATACTCCCGTACTGAGCCCCCACCCAACCAGAGGGACATAGTACTTCAGTTCCGGGTCCCCTGTCAGCTACGGGTAGAGGACGAGTGAGAGATTAGGGGTAAGGGGTGGGGGGTTTCCACTCTGTCCAGGGGGGTGGTGATCTCTGAGCTGGGGAGTCTGGGCCTGGACAACGGGGGTGAACCCGGCGCCTGACCGTGGCTGACCCCCGGTGTCCAGGCCGGCATAGAAGGTGATGCAGTAGGGACCAACCACGCCGGGAGTGTTACGGTTCATTGGCGTGTGGATCCAGGGAGCGGGCGTCCCACGGGGGCTCGCAGATGGAATGGGGGTTCATACTTGCGAGTTCATTGTAACTAGTGGTTTCCAGATATCAAAGTCTACTTGAGTGACCAGTGGCACGACGTCGGCAGGCTCTTCATTGTAATATCCGTCCGGTCCCGATTCGGCAGGACAGGGCTCTCCTAAGCTCTCTCAAAAGTTAGGGCTCACTAGAGGTGGGCGCAGGGCGGGATACCCTGGGTCTGTTCCACGATGAGCTTCGTTGGTGCCGGCGTTGAGGAAGAGGACGACTATGATCCGCGTCTAGGTCCAGGCCAAGCCAGTCAGGTATCTCCACAGGTGTCACCCCCAAGAATGAGAAGAGGTCAGCCAACTGGGCCGGATGCCGCAGGATGAAGGAACGGCCATTTCGGCGCACATTCAAGCTAAAGGGGTACCCCCAAGTGTAGAGGCCTCCAGCCCTTCTGATTTCGGCAAGGAGGGGTTGTAGTAGCCGCCGCATGTGTAGCGTGCGACGGGACAAGTCTGGTAGTAGAGTTATGTCGGCCCCATCAAAGGGGACTGGGCCCTTCCGCCACGCTGTGCGCATCACGGTTTCCTTTACCTCGAAAAAATGGATGCGGCATAATACGTCCCTAGGCCGGGGGTCGCCGTCTGTCCTTGGGCCTCCCACGCGGTGGACCCGGTCAATCTCCAAGGCTGAATCTGGGGCCCTGTCCAGAACGGTGTTGAGGATGGCCATCACTGTGGGACGAAGGTCCGCCGCACCCGTGGCCTCCGGGAGCCCCCGGAGTTTCACGTTATTCCTCCGGGACCTGTTCTCAAGGTCGTCTTGGGCCAAGAACAGGGTGGAGAGGTGGCAATCGTAGGCCGGCCTGTCCGCCTCTAGGCGATCCTGCCGGCGGGTCAGGTGTGCTTGTTCATCCGATAGGGTGGACACTCTCGTCTCCAGCTGGGAGACTGTCTTGTGGATGCCCGCTATGTCCCGTTTCAGCGCGGCTTCCATTTTGGTGACCAAGGCGGCCATATCCTGTCACATGGGCAGGGACAGGAGAATGGAAGAAATCTTTGTCTGAATATCCCCAGAGATAGCAGAGCTCAGGCAATGTGCTTCCTCACTCCGCCATTGCCAAGCCACGCCCCTTCTCACATTGTCTTGAGCAAAGGAGTATGTAAACGTTGAGCTGGCCTTCCACAGACCAGCTTGTTCAGTAGATACTGTTTACAATTTTTAGCAAAAGGCAGACAACTAAATCTGTACATACAGTACACCTAACAAACTTATCATTTAGGGTAAAACATTTATATCTATATGATCCCCTGATTAACCAGCAAGCACATCTACTGGTAAATGTTAAGTAATCCGTCCATTGTTCTGTGACTGATAGTGCCACAAAGAGAGATTTATCTCTTTGATTATTTTTAGGGAGGTAAGCAACACAAAAGGAAAAAGTCAGGCAGGGAAATTGTTTAGTATGGCTATATGAGGTGTCGGCATGCAGCTAGTAAGTAGAATAGAACATGAGCTTAAAGTCCAACTTCAACCATTTGTTTTTCTTATGTACACAGTTCAGAAATGTTAAAACAATTTTAAGATTTTATTTTCCTCTCATCTATGGAGTAAGTAGAAGATTGAACATTTGCTATGTTTCCATTGCACACTTCTATCTTCCTCTCCCAGTGACACCCACTTCCTCTCACTCTCTGTTCTGGTGTCTCCAGAACAGTTAGTGAAGGGAACTATATCAAAAAGATGACACAATGACACAGACCACAATAAAACTTTAATAAGTTTATGATTCATACCCATTGAAAAAAATATATATTAGAATTAGGGTTTAAAACTTGTCAGGCTAGAAAAGTTGTTACTGCTGACTTGTTTTTAAAGAGGCATGATCCAGGTTTGTCATCCTAATCTTTATACATTACTTAATGAGTCATTGCCCTGGAACAAGCATGCGTATTTGAAGAGTGCCAACACTAGGCATGCATGTGGACTGTCCGAACACTGGGAATGAACACACTAGGTCCAGGTCATAATTTGCAATGTGCTGAAATAAGAGAGTCAGGGTGACAGGGCTGGAGCCTGCACATTCAATTACAATCCAGCAATGGCAGTTGTATCTTGGCAGGATCATTTAAGCCTTTTTTTCTCAATGGTCCAAGAACAGTTGCATTAGATATCTATTTTTTTATTCAGGTGTAAGCACCTTTACATATGCAGTGATTTCCATCAAAGCATTTGTGTCTTTTAAAAGGGTATTATGACAAAGCAAAATACCTATGTAAGAAGCTACTTACATGAAAAAAGTAAAAACTAATTTTATAAGTAAGCTTTTAAATCCAGTGTTTTTCCAGCCATAATTACTAATCACATAACATCTAATGGCTCATATAACATATGTGTTAACAGTGCACTTCCAACACAACGTTAGTGATATATTGAAATGTTCTCACTTGCAGATTGTACTCTCTTTATTGATTGGAATAGTATATCGTGCACAAGTCAAATATATCATTTATTGCTTCAGATCATTAACTCTCCTCGCTCTTAATAATTAGACCCTTACACCTTATGGTCTCTTATTCAAGAAACACAGTACTGATTTTGTGTCATAATTCCATTATATTTGCATTGGTGTATCTAGCACAAGCAAAAGGCACTGGCAAAAGATAACATTATAAAAACAAAGTAATCTGAAAAGTAAAATTAAATTAAAAAACAATGGCATTCTGAGATTTGCGATTTCATTGTTTGTTTTGTACATTGCTTTCTGATTTAGCAATTATTTTAGAAAGGAACAAACAAGTAAAGTAGCACTTCAAAACAAGTAAATGTTGACTCTAAAAGATGCAGCTTGCTTACTTTAGCTACTGCTCACTCGAACATATTTACAAGCACATTTAGGTTACATGTCCGATTTCTTTTACGAAACTTGCACCCGAGACAAATTGCAGGGTGTCTAGAGGCATCTTTTCCTTTTTAAAGATCAGCTATGTTATAGGGAACATTTAGAAATGTAAATTGTACCTAAACAGTAGCCTGAAAAACCTATATTTTGTCTTGAATTTCTCCTGGAACACAGCAGTGCAATCTCTGATAGGCGAGTATATTTAGACACTCCTGTGCCTACAGAATCATAGCTGTACTGCTAGTCTCAGGAGATTTGGAGTGAGATTTGATAATGTCACTACAGTGCTGCTTGCTGGAGAGGAATCTGTACCTAAAAATCTATACTGCATGCTGCTTCTTGAATACTCACTCACTAGTCATTAGATCACCGGTCATCAGGGGAATCATGACATGAGTAAGCAATGCCCTGTTTCTCTAGACAGATGTTCATCTCTGCACAGTGCAGAAAAAGCATAGTAAATAACTAATGGAAAAAAGAAGTGCTGTAGGGAGCCACAGGCAAAACTAATGACTAGTCCATTGCCCTTTGCCTGTCTTTATTGGCCACAGCTTCCAGAGTCCAGTTGCTATTTAAAGGAAATCTGTACTGAGAGAAATATCTCGCCATGCTGATCTGTTTCTAAGCATAATATCTCAAAAACAATGTAAAAAACCACACGCACAATATGGAGGGTAACACTATACCATGTTTTCAGAGTGAGAGGTATTGAACTGAAGGGGTGGCTGTAATTCATGACCCCCTGTGTGTTGCTGCGACTGCAGAGAGGATATCCACAACTGAAAACAAAAAACAAAAAGCACAAAGCGACCTAGCGCAATAGGTTTCCAGCGCCTGGCTTTCTTTGGCTTCAGTAGTTTGAGTCACTGACTAGGAACAAGCATGTAGCTTAGAAAGTCAGAGCGAAGTTCAAACTACTGATCTGTATATCTGTTTTGGGTCAGTGCCCCAAAAATATATCAAATCCATTTGATCAGAATACCAGCAAGGCAAAACACATTTCCAGATATAGGAGGTCAGCAGTGTCAGCCTACATACTTTCTCAGCACAGGTTCACATTAACCGATATTAAGCTCATGTAATCCATAATTTAGCAGCTGGAACAACATTTTTTAGTTACAGTCATGCCTTTGCCACAGGAGGAAGGCTGCTGATCCATCACTGCTAGCTACTATAACCCTTTTTTTCCAAAATAAACAACTGTTATTGTAAAACTATAATGATAAGCTTCTGTTCAGTGGGCCATTACTATTTTCTTCCTCCAAGGCAAGAGCCAACCAGCCCTCTTCTAGCTTAAATACACTGTGTCAAAAATGATTCAAAACAAATTTTTAAAAACAAACACTCACAGACCAAAATAATGTCTTTGGTCACTAGGTGTAACACTTCCTGTCCTGGATTGACAACACTCATTTACTGTACCTATGTCACCACAGGACAGGAAGCGTGTTCAGACTACAGAACACCTCCCCCTGGTGTTCAGCACTCAACAGAGAGCTGGGAACAAGAAAAACTAGGAGAGCAACCAAAGCAGAGAGCACAAAGTGTTTTCTGACACGATCAACACCTATACATTTTTTGTTTACACCTATCAAAGAGATTATATAACAAAATGCTTTCAATGGTATATTTAACGGACCACGAGGTAGCAAATAAGATCAATTAAATTGGTAGGATTTAAATACTATATACTTGTATTGTTCTCTGTTATAATAGAGTGCCATGATGCTAACTAAGGTAAACTAGTCAAGCATGAACTGAATATGATATAGTGGTCTTATTATAAATAAAGAGTAAAATCTTTCATATATGGCTGGCATTAATCTGTCACTGCGATGGTGAGTTAAAGTGACACGAAAATCAGGAGTTAAATCCTAAAAATGCATTCAAGTACCTTACCTATAAACAAAAATATTGCTTTTTTTGTGCATCACTCAGCTGTAGATCCTCAAATCATCTCTGAATTGGTGTTGACACTGACTGTCCTTCCTTCTGGAGGGTGAATATTTTGTTCCTCGTGGACCCAGTGTGTTGTAAAGTAGCCACCGTTCCAAGCTCGCTCCTGTGTTGGACTACAATCTCAATGCAAATTAGTAAACTAAACTGGAGACTTTTGTCCATCACAGGAGGGAGCGTGCAGTGGTGACTACTTTACAACACAAGGGACCATGGGGAAACAAAGTAGCCACCTTCCAGAAGTAAGAACAGTGTCAGCACCAATTCAAACATGATTTAAGGATCCATAGCCAAGCGATGCACAAATAAGGTACATTTTATTATAATAGGGTACTTGAGTGCATTTTTAAGATTTAACTCCTGAGTTTAGTTTCACTTCAGGCCTTCTCACCAACCTGTTTGCCAATCTTTGTATACAAAGTCAATATAAATGCAATACTGGTAATTTAATCTCCCAGTGTTATCTGATTATGCCATTTATTGTTAATGAGTGAGCAGTACTTCTTGTCTCTCTACGCTGTTTTTATTGCTGCAGCTCCCTTTAGCTAGGAACACGGCCAAGATTTAAACTTTGCATTTTAACAAAATTCTAATATTGGATCTACTTGGATCTTCCAAAAAATAATATTCATATTGCTAGAAATTGCAGTTATATTTCTTATTTTCATATTTTATGCAGATTTCCTGATCCAAGGTGTAATTCTCTAGAAACCCCCCCCAATGGGAAAGTTAAGTAATTAGCATTGGAAAACATTCTGGTAAAGTGTATCTATACCCAAAACTTTTTGGATAGGGAGGGGAAAGATCAGAACTCTCTTCAGTTTTTATTGCCATTATAGGCTCCAAGATGATGGCACTTTGTCTGGTAAAAGGATTATTCCCAGGACAATAATTGAGGTGCAATCTCTCCAACACCAACACAGATAGATTTATAATTGCTTTCTTTTAGTAAGTTAAGGAACACTGGAATCCCAAGGATAGAAAGCAAATGAAATCTTTCAAATGGTGTCCCAAATAGTAGTAAAACCAACTCTTTCCCCATTTTATCCAAAACTAAAAACGTTGTGTGTATACATACACTTTAACATTTACCTTTTAGAGTTTGAATCCATTGCATGTTTTAATAGTTCACTAAATATTGTAGTATAGTTTAAGCTTTCAACTAAATTTCAGTTTTGGGTGGATTCCAAAGAAATTAGTCACCTAGCAATTACAAGGTGCCTCTTAGATTACACAGCCCAACATAAAATCATTTTTATTTGTGTCTAGCTTTTTAGCCTTGTTCTTGGGGTTATTTGGGGCACTGATTCAGGCAAGTGCATTAGCTAGACTGCATCAGCTCCAGTTTCTTAGATATGGTCAGATTTATATAATTTTTTATTCATTTTTAAAAAAAGATCTTGCTGATCAACGTGTTCTTCTGTTTCCTAGTTTGTGTTTTTGTGTACAATTTAGCAGAGACAGTGAGAATGTTTACCTACTTCTAACTGTAATTTTACAGTGGAAACATTGGATTCTAAAGAGTAAGTATAACCCAAGTGAATGCCACCTTTTCATCGACAGTTTAAAATGTAGTTTGAAATGTGTTCTTTTAAAAAACGGCAACAAATATGGCTCCATTCCAATCAGTCACTCCACCAGGAGAAAAGAAGAGTACAAAACCATCTCTTTAGCGTTGGAAAAGATAAATCACCATGAAAATCAATGGGTGATTTCTGTAGACTTTAAGATGGTTAATTCTTCTTGGTCAACAAAGTGGCTATACAAAGTATCCTTGCTTTCTATGCCTTTGGGACAGTAGAGCCAAACATGAGCATTGGGTAAGAAAAGATTGGCCTTCTAGCGAAGATATGGTGGTTGGAGAAAACAATGTAATCAATGCACCTTTGGTAGCATGAGATAGAATCATCCAGCCACCATTACATATAAAGCTAGGCCTGATGAAACAATTTGTAAAGACTTTGGATAAAGATGGTTTGTGCAATGAAAATAATGAAAAGTGCATAAAATTAACCTGGACTCACCATGGAAGCCTGGAGGCAGGAATGTTTGATGGTCCACAAATCAGACGGCCCACATTTCATAGAATCAATGAATGAAATTGAATCTCGTGCCTTGTCTTCATTTGTTCTTGTTGTGAAAAACATTCTTGGCAACAAGAAGGCAGACAACTACACTAAATAAGTAGTTGATTTCAACAAGCTTGGCTGTTAAATTAATTTATCTGCACAGTCCCCTAGATCGCTTTCCAGAGAACCTTGGTGACTTAAAAGGAGATCTATGAGGCGAGTGATTTTCACTCATCCTCATAATTAGAGCCGACCTGTGACAAAGAAGCGGTCACAGGTTGGCTCTATTGATCGGGAAGTGAGCAGAAACATACACTGATCCGCTCATCTCCCAATCATCTCCCTGCAGCGAGCGGTGACTGTCAGTCACCGCTCCCCGCAGGGATTCCCCCCTCCCTTCTCCGTTCCTTCAGCGCTGAGTGGAGGAACAAACAGAGGAGGGGGCCGGCACAGCTGGCTCTGCCTCTAGATAGGCAGAACCAGCTGTCACTCACGCAGCTGGGTGGATCTCAGTAGCCCGCTATATACTGAGTTTTGGGTCCTGTGAGGAGGTTAGTTTATATCCTCCCGTGACCCTAAAGAGAACTATGGGGGAAAAATACTTACCCCATAGTTCTCTTTTAAGCAAAGAACAAGGTGAAAGATTTCACCAAGACATAAAAACAATGGAAGGCAGATGCCAAGGAACATGGGATGCACACATAATGGCAGATTACAGTTGGAACCTGATGTGGGAATGTCCTGGCAGATCCCACTCTTGGAAGTCTTACAAAAGGACCTTCTTCTGTGTCAAATGATTGGAATGCTTGTATAATAAACCTGTGCTTTTGGCTTGAAATAAGTAGATCTATTGTATTACACTTTTTCTTCAAATGTTTAATGTGTTTCTTTCATGCTACAAGGACATTAAATAAAACACTACATTAAAATAACCTTATTTTTGACAAGCGACCAGAGTGATATATGGCATTTATGCTGTATCTCAAAAACTACTGCTGATAGGGAAAAAATGGTGCCATTTCAGGAAACAGCGGGTCAAATATACCCAGGAACAGGTCTAGCATTTTACGAGGACAGATAGTAATTTAATTTGGTACAAAAACTGAATACATATAATATTTTTTCCTTGGTTTCTATTGGGAATTTATAGTAAACAAATTAGAAAAAAATGCATTTTTCTGATAATTTTTTTACACCAAAAACTAATCAACACTAGTTCACTGATTAAAATAATATCACAATAGTGTGACTTTTATGTAACGTAGCATAGTGGTAAATTGAACATATGTGTTTTACTTTAGAATAGCTTTTTTTTAGCTTTCAAAGCTACATTGCAATGCATGCAAGTAAAACAAAGCTTAAAATTGTTGGTAAGGTAAGATTAAGTCAGCTTGACAATGGCACAAATTATCATGACTGACATTTGCACACTGTTCATTTGTTTTTTATTTTTTTATCTTACAATTTTTTTACACATTTCTTTATGGGAGATTTGGATCTGGTGAGTTAAGACCTGATCCAGACCCATCCATGCAGCTCTGCAGCAGTAGATCGCTTCAAATAATGATCTAATGCTGACTGAACTCGGGCAGCAATAGATCACCATTAGAAATTATCTAATGTTGCAGGGAGGCGCTGGACAGAGCCGTTACAGCTCTGGTCCAACTTTCATACTCAGGGGAAGTGACATGACATCACTGATGTGAGAGTGTTGCTCTCTAAAGAAAACAACCTGTGAGGCATTGAACACCTTTTGTTTCGATGCACCTGGGAGGTATTTATCCATTTTAAACTGACGTTTAAATTGGACTTTAGATAAGTGTAGGCAGTTTAGATAGATATTTGCCGTTCAGCCAAGGGGTCCCAGTAATATATTTGTTTGAGGTGTACCTAAAGCACCCCAGTATTTGTCCTGCTTAGATTTGATATAAATAAACTTCATAGATAAAGCTAAGCAGTAAAAAAAAATACTATTTTATAAATCACACAGAACAAGCTGTTTAAAGCTGAACTCTAGGCTCAAATAAAAGACACATTCTACAGCTCTGTAATAATGAATATACCATTATTATTCTTTTTTTTATAGTTTTCTTTTTTAAATGCAAGAAGTGTAAGTACCTGAATTTGACCTGGTATCATCCTCTTGCAGTCCCTGTGCAGAATAGCTGGAGTGTAAGAGGCAGAAGCAGTACAAGAAGTTAGTTTATGAGCCCACATGAAACATGCTGATAGGAGGAGAAAGCCGAGCAACAATTAAAATTGTGCTCGTTTTTCTTTCACTGCTAGTCACAAGCTGGGGTGGGTCCAAGATGACCTGTGCTCAGAGGAAGTAGGTTAAATTATGCTAACCATCAGACTGAGGGCATCTAGTGGCTAAATGTTTGGATTGAAGGTGAATTTTGCAACAAAAGCTGGTTTTGTTATATTATCTTTTAAGGGGGTATTAATTTTTACCTGGTTATTTTTGGCTGGAATTCTGCTTTTAAATAGTCATACATTCCAAACGTCTCACCACAAAGCTGTATAAAGTCACTAGGGTGTTTAGAACATTAAAAATAGGTATAAGTCCATTTTAAGAATGTTTCACAGATAGACTAATCCATATCTGACTGTGTGTTAGCAAGACAGGCCTCTGGGTCAAATATTTACCAGGTGCAGAATAAAACTGTGACTTTTGCACCCTAACACATAAGATGTGTTTTATGCACAACATGCCCTGTGTAGATAGTAATGAATAGTCAAGTGTGTGTAATATATTTTCCAGCAGAGCTGAGGTGCGCATCGACCCATAAACTTTAAGTGCCAGGTTTATGAGTCTGTCACATGTGGAGAGGTGAATACATGGCACTCGCATTGTCAACACCAGCAATTTTACTGTGATCCCAGCACTCCTCGACCTTCATCACAACAAGAATGGTCAATCAACATCACTGGGCACATGACGCGCTGGCGCTGACTCGAGTATAAGCCGAGGGGGGCACTTTTCACCCAAAAAAATGGGCTGAAAATCTCGGCTTATACTCGAGTATATACGGTAGACACTCCGAGTGGATTAGAATAAGCTATGGAATGTGCTAAGTAATTTTTGCATCCTTGAAAGACATTAGGGAAGTAAACAACTGGGGAGGATTTAATCATATTACTGGAAGAAGATGTTGGTGGTAAGAATCACATTAAGCTGTTAGAAACAGAGCTCACATTTGCCTAGTAAAAAAAAACAGAAATTGCTGCATTCTTGACATATTTTCTTCATGCTTTTACTAAGTGTGATTTTTTTTTACCGGAGAACATTTAACACCTTCTGCAGATTCCACAGCGCTAAGAATCACCAACAGTAAGGATGTATACAGGAAGGGCACTGGGGTGAAACATGTTTTGTCTAATACAGCTTACAGTCCTTTTCAAACTTGCTGCACATCCTAATACTTTTTTCTAACATTTTCCCTAAAGCATTGGAAGTTCATTTCCCAACAGGGATACTTTTAGATGACATATCCATGAGCTATGTTTGTGTGGCTCTATGGCACAGCTACCAAAGTTGAACTTTTGTTTATTAAAAGTGCATTTGAGTCAGACATGAACATTTTAGAATCCTAAAACACTCCGTGGATGCAGCTTGCCTACTTAGAAGTTAACATTTTCATTGATTTGAAGCTGTTCTGCCACACCTCCCGATTGTCCCTCACTTGGAGGAACTGTGACTCATATGGAACCAAACCCCTCTGTCCCTTTTTCCTTCTCAGTTCTCCTTTTTTTAATCTGATGTACAGATATCTGTGGAAAGGAGTAGCTAACAACCAAAACTGTTCTTCAGCATTAAATCTGCTATCTTATACTTTAATTATCTTGTTTGCAATTTCCAAAAGTCAGTATAAAAGGAAAGTAATGGTGGGAAAAAAAACAATTCTGGATTTCACTAATCATTTTTGGCTATCACATAACTGGGGACGTGGCAGGGGTGTGTGTGTCTGTTGCCTAATTACAATGTCCTAGAAGGTGTCCCTCTTTCTCATCTCAGAAAGTTGGGAGGTATGATTCTGCAGGCTAAAACCCTATTGCTGCTGCTATCCTTAGTTTTTGAATGGTCCTGCCACAATGTTTGTTTTCTATTGTGTTCTCTGGTTTCAAGCAGTTCTTAAGAGGCAGAGGATGCACAGCAAAAACGCAAGTGAAATCAGACTGATGTTCTGCCTGAAACACTATGACTAGCATGTTCAATATGACTGGGGCAAAAAGCTGGACTACGGTGATTGATGATCAAAGGGTGCAGTGGAGCTAATATTCCTGTCGCCTGGAGCATTCTGCTAGTATTTATTGCAGAGTCAGCCCTTTAAAGCCATCTTGCCATATCCAAGCACTTGTTTTATTCCTAATTTTCACTGCTCCATATTGACACCAAATAAACATAGCTCTGTCAGAGATTTTGTGTCACTGCACTGTTATCCCAGGTGAGAACTTGTAGTCTACCAATCTAAATGGCACAGTCACAGACAAGATGTCCATCTGGTTACAAAGACATCTTTTTCTAGAGTATTTCTTGGAACTCTTCCATGTAGTCCTTGACTGCTCACTCTTTGGCGATTCCGGACTAACACATCTTTAACGTACACCACCTCAGCCATTGACATACACCACCTCAGCTTTGATTTAACCAAAAATCTTTATGTTAATGTGCACTTAACCAACTCTTTTGGATTTATACATTTTTATATATAGCATTTGTATAGAGTCAACAATTTACACAGTGTTTTACACACTGTTCATTTACATAAGTCCCTTCCCCTTAAGGAGCTTACAAGGTCCTTATCTCACATGCACACATAGTGGACAGGAGCCATTTATCTTAGGAGCATGTGTTTTGGAGTCTACAGCAAGCTGCTGCACCCAAAGAAAAACAATGCAAGCACAGGGAGAACGTGCAAACTCCATGCAAGTAGTATCATGACCAGGATATGAACCAAGGACCCCCAGTGCTGCAAGACAAAAGTGCTAACCACTAAGATAATAATAAGATATGGCTACCTTGGACCTATCACTTGATCAAAAGCTCTTAACATGTGGTGGGTTTCTGTTCATAAAGATCAATTTTGTAAAAAAAACAGTTGAGGGTCATTTAGTAAAGGAGTAGAAAAACTTTTCACTTTACAAAGTCAATGTTCACTGCTTAGTGAATAAGGTGAATCTGCATTCAATTTGAATACCTAGTAGATTATCACACCGTATAATTCCTATACCCTTCTGTACCATCTAGAGGCACTAGTGCTGTGCAAACAGCATCTGTCCAGCATATAGCTTTTATAAATGAACCCCCTAATGTGCAAATAGGATTTTTTGCTTCCACATGGTTAGATAAGTAAAGCAAACAGAGTCTTATTAAATAACAAAACTGGGTTCAGACTTTTATCAATGCACAATTTGTTAAGGCAGACTATTACTATATGTTGTGGTGTGGTGTAAAATATTTGCACTGGAGCTTTGTTGCTTAGTTTGTTAGAGTTCCATCAAAATTAATGGACCCGCAATGCACTAGCACACATAACTTGCACTGCGCCGGACCACAGAAGAAGCTGGGTGCTGAAAGATGACCCAAATCTACTTAACTGTAGAAGAGATTTTAGCAGGGCTGTCTAAATCTCAGGACTGAATAGACAAAAATCTGTAGCCTTAGGCAGATAAAATAGCTCCTTTATGTGTATTTCATCTGGGAATTAAGCTATTTGCCTTAAACAAGGTTTTAAGTTTTAAGTTTTTTTAAAATAAGATTTTATTATGGTTTTTCAATACAAAAGTACAAAAATACATAAGTACAAAGGGCAAGCAAGTCCGGATATCAACACAGCATCTTCGGAGTGCATTTACATTCCATCTCTATACACGTATATACAAGATAGGCATACATATGCTCCTTCTGTCAATCAATCATGTCGTAAGCAGTGTTAGACACCGGGGCATCAGCACATTGGTTTTAAGTTTTTTTTATAAAACACTTCAAAACTGTCACAAAAATAATTTAGAAAAAATTAGCACTAATAATATACAACCGTTTCTCTCAGTGCTCAATATATCCAGGGCATGGCACAAGACCTGGGTACCACTTGAAGGCTGGATGCCGCTCCATGGGTTAGCAAAAGTTTGCCAACCCACATAGACAGCTGACTTTTTGCCTCTCCCCTCCCCTCTCTTATACACATTTTCCCCCTGCTCTTAGCAACCAGGGACACTCTAGCCAGCATGATGTCACTGGTTGCCAGGAGCTAGGCAGGATGCTGGCCAGAGCATCCCAAGTTGCTAAGAGCCAGGTGGGGAGGTGTGTAAGGGCTATACACATCTCCTCGCCTGACTATTAGTAACCAGACGGGGAAATGTTTATGTGGGCAGGATGCTCTCCAGGGAGGCCCAGGTTGCCAAGAGCCAGGTGGCGTGATGTGTATGATTCTCATACATCTCCCCGCCCAGCTCTTAGCAACCTGGGACACTACGGTCGGTGTCCCAACCAGACCATGGCAACCAGTGATGTCACTGGTTGCCAGAAGCTGGGTGGGATGCCAGGGGTGCACTTTGTTAGAGATACGCATCTGTAGATATGTTCTATTATGTTAGAAAGATAACATTTGCTTGCACAGAGCATTCTGCACCAAACACACAGACCAGTCCAACACCAAAGTATGATTTTGGAATGTATTGTAATTAGTGTTGTATGAAGGCTTTTGAATCCTTTAGGGAAGATTTCTAATGCCTCAGTCACATTTTTTTTTTTTTTAGAAGCAGCCGCTAAATAAATCTCCATGACAGTATTCCTAGAAAGATACTTTTTCTTCACTAAAGTCTGGGAGACATTAAAAAATAATATCTCTTCATCTGTCCTACTATTAGTCTACTTGTGATTAAACGGAAAAGATTCTGAGCAGAACGGAAGCACAGCACATCTGAAACTATGTCAAGAATTTGTCTGATCAAATATTAAACGTTTTACACTGATTAAAATCAACATAATGAAATGTTTAAAAATATTCACTGGCAAGGGGGGGGGGGGCTGTAGAGTAGAGAAATTCAAACACAGAAATATCTTCTTCCTATTTTAAAATTCTTCTCAAAATATATTGTAAGTCTTAGCTCCAGGCCAACAGCTTAATACACAGTCGACATACATATCTGTATTATGTTTTACCTGCCAAAATATTCATAATTCTGTTCAGCCAGTCTTGTGGATTAGGTGCACTTTTCACAAAACACAGCCATGTCCTTAACCTGTCTATAGATTATACTGAAGTTATAGAATACTGTCTGCTCCAGGATTCACCCCAGCATGTGATTGGACAGTGAAGATGATGCAGCACAGTTACAGGTGAACTTTTGCACGATATTCTAATTATTCGAGTTTCACCTGTATAAAGGTCATCACTCTGCTCTGCCTACCTGTACTCAAGTTCACTGATCACAATGTACTTACAAATACATAACTAACTGTGCTGCTGTGCAAGAAATAAAAAATGCAGGTACTTGTGATATATACATATCTATACACTTACTCATATGCAGATGCAAAGCATAAGCCCACCAAAATCACATGTTGAGACAGCTTCCACTCCCATATCAGTCCATTTAAGCCTGCACTGTCCCAGTAGTTGTCTCATTTCAGGCACAATAGCTCACATTTAAACCTAGAATAGAAATATTTGGAGAGAGGGGCTCCAACTTACTCACCCTTGTAAGTAGCAGTTTGAGCTCCTGAACTCCGCAATTAACAGGATTTTCACAACATGTAAGGAGAGAATTTAAACCATGAAAATGACCATCTGCTGGCTGTAAATAAGAATCTACAGTATTAAAGAACAACATTCAGTGTTTACCTGTCCAAGTGATGGTAAAGAAAGTGAATATAATTTAAAAAAAGGATATTTCCCTTAAATACAGGAATTCTAGTATTTACCATGTTCTTTTCCTACAATAAAAACAACAGCAACTACATTGCAGCAAATATATTTTTTTAGTAAATTAGTTGTAAGCTATAAATGTGAACTATATACAAGGACCCATTTGTATTCGTCATGCAAGTCCATCAATATTTTAGCCAACAGACCATATTACTCAACAGATCAATCAGACTTGTATAGCTTGGTGGATGAGATATACCATGATAATTAGTGAGGTGCTATGCAGTAATAAGTCCCACAAAAAAAAGACAAAACAGTCTCTGATCTATTAGAGTATCTATCCACTCATATTCAGGAATGCTGTAGCCATTGGAAACAATGCCGATATAGGCATACAGTATGTTGTATTCTACAGAATAGGGAAATGTATATTTTAATTAGAAATGGATAGGCTACAACAACAGGTAAACTAGAAAACCCATTAAAACATGTTTACTTTGATAAAATCACAGGGCTAATCCACCTTGAGAAATTGTAGACCCATTGCAGTGCATGTTTTCCAGTCACAGACATGAAGTATTTCAAAGACACAAAGCTCTCATGCTGGCTCTAACCTTGACTGTATTACAATTTACACATACATGCTGAAACAAGATATTTCTTTCAATTGCTTACTTATACAGAGCAGTAAAATACATCTCATGCATTAAAGTTGGAATTGTCTAAATGTAACAAAAGATATAAAATTATGTCCTATACCTGCAATTTTGACAGGTCTAATCAACATCCAGGCAGCCTATGGGCACCAAACAACCCAGTACATGCCCTTAAGGCATTCTGTTTCCCTTCTCTGCTGTTCACGTAAAATAGCAGTTAACATTTTGATTCTGAGATAGTGCTAGATAAATAGATAATACATAAAATACTGCATAGTGAATGCTTCATGTCTCTTCAGTAACACCGCTCTTTTAGTTCACCTTCATCGTTTGCTTGGAAGTTAGAAGAAAGTTTTATTTTTTCTCAAATTACTGTGTGTTTGTGGGAACAGCTCAAAAGTTAAATACTATTTTAAATATGTATCAATTTATTTTACATAAACACACAACTTCGGAGGACACAGTAGGGATTGGCTACAAGTAATAATCTTTCCCTCGGAGGCTGATGAAAAAGAAGGCTTATCACAGTATTTCCAATTCCCCGTTTAAGATGATTATCGCAAGACATACAAATTCCCTGGGGCGACCTGATTGCAATTAGACAAAAGCCTTTTTGTGCACAAAAATGTGTTTTCCATAGATTAAAACAAGAGGAGGGTCAGACAACTAAATAGAGAATTCCAAATGTAGGTTGATACTTTGAATAAGAAACACATTTCTATGCAGAATCTCATGGATGCCTAAAACATGTTGCATGTGGCAGCAAATTAGGTGCTTTTAAATTGCCACATCGAACTAGATATATTAAAAGAAATGGAGGATGGAGACTTCCATTGGTGACCTCTGCCTCTGCTAGGAAACTGTCACACTGATCTTCTGCCTTCAATACTGACTCACTCACATGTGTAGACAAGGATTTCTGACTTGTTCTAATGTTTCTGATCCACATACATCTTTAAACTCAGTGACTCAACATATTGTAGCCAATGGACCACGGCCTGGAAACTAGCATTTTCAGAAGGTCTTCAGCTGTGGCAGCCCTACATATCTCTCATAAAAGTTTTACATCAAGTGTAGAAAATGCTGACCTTGGCTTTCTAAACTGCTAGAAAGACAGTAGTTTCTTTAGTTTAAGGAACACAGACTTCCCTCACAAGCATGGCTAGAGCAGAATGGTCACTGTATCAGTAGAAATACTGCTGGAGTGGCCATGCACAGTCAAAGTGCATCAGCACGGCATTGTGTATCTCTCAGCATAATCTCGGGGATGCAAACTGACCACCCTAGCAGGGATCTGCTTCTGTGTTTGCCATGGTCAGGTAAAAGAAACCAAGGGCAACTAGCAGGATCACCAGCTATTGGCACATACAAAAAATGATAGACTGCATTTAGTAAGACCTCAGAGCAACACAAAATATTAAAATCATATTTTTTGAGCTATCATACACTTTAAGTTTAATAGACACTATATATCCATGTGTATAGGTCTAGCAATGGCAGTAATTCATTAACATAATTAGATATGAAGTGTGGGAAGAGCTAAGAGGGTACAGTATAGAAAGAGAAACAGATTTTGATAAACAGTCTCGAGGTATTGACTGGGGCATAAGAAGAGCAGATGACCAGAAATTTGGGCATCACCATGAATTCTCACTCTGGTGAAGGGAAGCACACATGCACTTTCCTAAGAGCCTCGCTGCACAGAAACTGCTTGAGGGAATATAAAAGGAATGTCATGTACAAGGAGCATGTTAAAAATGTGACAATGAAAGCAATCCTAATAAACTTGAGCTAGAACTGAGCAGAAAAAAACACAGCTATGTTTTCTATAGGAGTAAATCACTGGAGGTTAATTCTTGGGACTGAACAGCTGAAGTCGTATGCAGCACATGTCACTGGATATTAGGTGGCAGTACACTGGGCTGAGTGGCTCAAGGTCACGTTTGCTGTAGCAGACACTAGAATTCATATTTAACACCAACAAGCTGGACAATTCTACAGTAGGTTTCTGGGTATTATTTGTAATAAAAATACAAAGCATTCAGGCATAGTGTTGCCTCTTATGAATACCCTTTCACAGGCAGACTGCCTCGTCGTGGAGGGTAAGAGCCGAGGTACAGGACGGAGCAGCAGTGAGAGCGGTAGCCAGCCGGGAAATGCTCAGCGCTTTAGCTAAGACACTGAGCATTTTCAAATCTCCCGGCTTTATGGGGGACGGCTACGTTGGAACCGCATTGGCTGCGAGTCACGCTGAGGGAGTGGGCGGAGACGAACGCCGCCCTGAGGACGCGGCCAGGTGAGTCTCACTCTTACAGGCAGGGAAGGAGCGGCACTCTCTTGGGGGGGGGCCTCTTCTTCTTCTCGCTGGGCCCCCCCAAGTGGCGGAACGCCAGGGCCCGGTCGCAATTGCGACCGCTGCGACCCTGGTAGTTCCGCCAGTGCCCTAATAATTACAACCTGATCTTCTTCCTTAAGTGGCTCCTTTTTTGTTACTATGTTTATTTACACATATTTGTACATGATTGTCCTGTAAGCTAATGATATTGACAAGGAAAATAAAGCACAATCAATTATTATTAATGTACAGCCATGTAATTTAATGTGGAACTGATATGTTATTAAAAACGTGAGGAAATATTCCCCCTCACCCTCAGAAACATTAACTGCTGTTAAAAATGAGGATCTTTGTTCAAATACTTGTAGTAGGTCAGTAGGTCACAAGTGCTGTTCAAGTGTTAGGCATCTGAATAGAGTTTTATTTGCTGCCTATTCAATTCATGGACAGATTGACAGGCAGCCCTTAGAAGTACAGTATATGCAGCTGTCTCCTGTTTACAAGGTACTGTGCCCGTCTGGCTTGAAGAAGGCCTTGTAAATGGTCCAGGAGTGTTGTGGGTCTTCAGAATACCAGTGTCTAGTCAGAGATCCTATTTTTAATTACAGTATTGCATATTGTGGGGAAGGGTTTTGCAGATATAGTTATTGTAATATCAGGTCTACTTTAATATAACTATGCAAAGCACCATCGCATGGCACATTTGTTTTTTTTGTTATTGAGAATTTCAATATATAAAGTGCCTTGTCGAAACGTCGACCAATAAATGTATCTATGTTGTCTCCGTTCAGGACCCGTGAGTGCTTTTTCCACTGGACTGTATCTAGCTGCCTTGAGTGCACCCAGGCATGAAGACCAAAGAGCTGTCGAAGGACACCAGAAACAAAAAATTGTAGACCTGCACCAGGCTGGGAAGACTTTATCTGCAATTAGTGCAATGAACACTAGCAATCACTAAGTTACAAAGAGAACAGCTGGCATCAGACAAATGAATTGTCAATAAACTAATCTGACAACCCCATTTATAAGAAAGAACAGAGTATAACTCACATCCAGTTATTAGGACACTACAGGCTCAATTTGCAAAGCTTTAACACACGAATGAGAAACCGTATTTTAGCCATGTTTCTATCATTTCTAATCTCATTGGACTCGGATTAAAAAAAAACTAACTTCTTTAAAAAAAATAAGAAGCGTATTCTCTGCTAGGTTTGTGACTTGAGCCTTAAGTGGTATAAACATGTATTATCACATCTCTAGAGGCTTTGTGGGTATTCATCTGCAAAGAAAAAAGAAAACAAAAGATGATACTGAAGTTAGCACAGTAAATTGGGACCAAATAGTTTCTTTCATTTCTAATATAATTACATATGTCTTTGTACTGTTCCAAAAAGATATAAAAAGCCATTAGTTGACCTAGCTTACCAGATCCCACTAATGACTGAAATATCAATTTGGGTTTGGTTTTTTTTAAATAAAGACCTACTAGATGTATAATAACGAAATAGCAGATAAAACAAGAAGGCTGTGTAATACTGGTTTATAAGACAGATTCACAGAATAGTCCATAGGGCTGTATAAACCCGACCCAATTAAACATGTTTATAGATGCATTTAAACCGTTAAATTAACTTTTGTTAATGTGACTGCTGGTATTTGTTATCTCCAATGCAATAAAGAAAATTCACCTGTCGAATTATTTCCTAAAACATTTAATTTATTATGTAAAAGCTTAATGAGTGTGACATCAAGGTTACAGTAATGGCTTCCAGTCAATTTTCAAAGTAAGTACTTGAGCATAATGCGAAACCATTATAGGATTGTATTGCCCAAAAGCAGTAGAAGGCAATTTGTCATTGTGGCTTGCAACTAATGGATAATACAGTAAGTTAATTGTTCCATGGGACTAATAATACAGTGTAGTCTGCAGCCTCCCTCAATATTTACCAGCATCTCACATTCAATCCATTAAACCCATTAATGTAACTATGTTAAGTCCAATCATGCAATTGTGTCAGTGTGTTTACTCAATACAGCTCATTTTCTCAAGTTTTTTTTTTTTAATGTGTACGATCTACCAAATCTGATTTAATGAGGCATTCAGCCAATATTGGAGAAAGTTTGAAACTGTTTATAAATGTTTTGCTAATATTTAACATGCCATACATCCATATACCTCGGGATTCAATTTTTACTAAAGAGTGCTAGTATTAGGAACAGAAATATGATGCCTTATGACTGGTTAACACACTGGACTAACTAAGCTGATTTGGGGTTCGAATCTAGGTCCCACTGCCAAGTGCACTTTAATAATATTTTTTTACAATCAGTTTGAAACCTACAAACTGGCAATATAGCAAACCCAATACATTTACCATGGGGAGCTGGAGCAGCTCCTTGGATTTCGACAATCTGCTTAACATTTGTTTACCTGCAACCACAGTGTTGTAATGCCAGCCTTCTCCTCACCTCTTTACTCCATGGTGAGTCAGTATAATCAATACATAGGCACTGTAAGCAGCTGCAGAGGGATTTTATAGTGAGCTTCTGTAACAAACAAGTTTCTCAGTTGACAAAACTTTAAAGCATATCTAAAACCCAAAAGAAATGTGGCTGCATTATCTTTATTTGTTTAGGCTATTCCCATTATTTTCACACAGTGAGCTTGCCAGTAACACACTTGCTGTGTAAAGGTGCCCATACACTGAACGATTATCGTACGAGAATCGTGGGAAATCCCGTGATCGTACGATAATCGCAAAGTGTATGGAAGGCGTGCGACCGTTTCTACAGTACGGTTGCACGTCTTCCGTCGAACAAGCAGGCTGGAAAACACGCCAGAAATCATACGATTCTCGGAGAGTTAGTGGCCTGCTTGTTCGACAACTGCCGAACGTGACGGTGTGCGCACACTGCCCGTTTGCAGTCATCGGAAGCACGCCCCTCATTGCAGTCATCGGAAGCCCGCCCCTCAGGGGGGCGTGCTTGCAATGATCGCAAGTACGATCTGCCTGTCCAAGATGGGCAGATTGTACGTTTTTTTTTATTACTTTACAACCCTCGCAAGACAAAAGTTTTGCGAGGGTTGTAAAGTGAATGGCCACCTTTAGGGTGACAACGCTCACTCACCGTACTATATCTATGAAGGAGAAGGGTAGTTACCTTGGCTTCTTTCCCGATTTCAACTACAACCACCTTCCCCCTCTCCTCATCCCAATTACATAGAGAGGGAGTGTTCTGTAGTTCACAGAAGAAAGCTAGAGGGGCAGATAACATTGTTTGAGATATACGCTCACATACTTTTCTGTACTAGCCTGAAAAACAAGAATGAATGCAGCCACCTCAACGAAGGATTGGTAAGCTGCAGAGTGTTAAATTTTTGCTCCGAGGGAGGGGGTTCACCCCCAAAACGCATCAGCTGTTTTATTCTCTGCATTGACCTTGGGTGTTTGTCATACCATTAGGACTGGTGGCACTGCGGTATCCAGCAGTCCAGGATTTTAGCACATTACATTTTGTTGCACATGGAGTATGCGAGTAGCTAAATGTATTATATTGGATACCAATTTTAATAAACATTATTACACCAGGGTAAGACACTGGGGGGAATTTATCAAAACTGGGACAGATTCTGGAGCAGCTATGCATGGCAACCAATCAGCTTCTCTCTTCAGTTTGTTCAGTTAAGATTTGAAAATGAAAGAGAGAAGCTGATTGGTTGCCATGCACATCTGCTCCAGATTTTGTCTGCACCAGTTTTGACAAATTCCCCTTACTGTCTTTATTTTATCTTTTAAACACAAGAATAAAGATTTATTTTTTTTTAGTCATGTGACTGTAATCATCCAATATCATTGGCCTCAATGGAAAAACGGTGCCTTTTATTTTAACTAAAGATCCTTATCCTGGGGTGTTAACTTTGTAAACTGAGGCAGAGGTGTCCTAATCCTTCACATATCTAACACATTATTTTGTTAGATGTTTTGTTAATTTTGTTTAGGATTTTGGGTAATCCTGAAAAAATAATCAACACCAGAAGCAGTACTTGGCTGCTATGGTAACTGGGAAAAGAAACTGTATTGGTCATTGAGAAAATTTTAGTTTACTGGACATTAAAACTCAAGTGGACATTAAAACTCAAGTGGCTGAAGAACGTGATGGAAATGCATTTTTTATCAGTGAAGTACATTATGCTTTGTAAGGTAATTACATATACCATTATTACTATTTTAAAAAGTGTGTTAAAATCTGAATTTATTTAAAACCCAACACCAAGCAGATATAAAATGTTTAATACAGTTAACTAAATTTATTTTTAAACACAGCTTGTATAAGTACTCGAACCATGTCTTTCATTTAGATGCAATTTTCTATACAGGGAGACTGAAATCTGAGCTAAGCTAGGCCATAATGGTGTTCCATGTGCTCTCAGGGCCCGTTCACACCAGTTGCCGTGCATTCCGGCCCGATTCTGGCCAGAACGCACTGCCTCGCATTGAGGCCGGCTCACTTTTTAGTGGGGCAGGAGAGGGCGTGGCGGGCCATTGAAGTGAATGGCACCATAGCCACACCCTCCGGCCGCAATGCCATCGGCTGCACGGGATTGCAAGGCACATTATATGCCTGTGGTCCCATCAGGTGCGATCAAAATGCTGCAAGCACTTTTTTGATCGCACCGTTTAGTGTTACCCTAACCTTCCCCTCCACTCTTCCAAAGACCTCCTGCTCTCTAGCTCCCTCATCAAATCCCCCCATGCCAGCCTCCAGGACATCTCTAGAGAGTCTTTCCCATCCTCTGGAACTCCCTACACCAACCTGTCCTTCTATGTACTTGTCTGACTGCCTTAGGAGATCCCTAAAAACTCATCTCTTCAAGGAAGCCTGTCCCACCTCAAACTATCCCCTGAACCATCACTTTCTCAAACAATTCATCCCCACACAGCTACCTCCTCATGTATCACTTGCCCCTCCCTTTTAGATTGTAAGCTCTCGTGGGCAGGGCCCTCCTTACCATCTTGTCTTGAATTGTATGGTCTTCCTTATATTGTAAGGTGCTGCACAAACTGTTGGCGCTGTATAAATCCTGTATATTAATATTTTTTTTAATTTGTGCCCCTCGTCCAAAACATGCAGTTAACCCTTGCAGTGTAGGGGAAGCCCAACTGCAAGGGTTACCTTTTGGAAATCCTGAAGTTCTACAATAAGTTTAGCTTTGCAGCTCATAAAGAGTAAGCTTTATGGGGAACTGAATTAACGCAGCAAATATTAAAACTATAAAGTTTGCTTCCATCTCAGAATAAACTTGTTTTTTGCAACCACAATGATTATGCTGTATGCAAAATATAACAGTAGGAAGCTTCACAAAGAAACTAAAGTCTTAGGTAAGAAAGATCAAAATAAATGTACTGCCTAGATTCATGCATCTTTAACTGGCTTCATTGCATCAGAGACACCAGAAAACTGCACCCGTTACAAGTGAACTTACGCCTTGCAGTCTTTTATCAGCCACAAAAGGAGGTCAAATGGATGATTGGAAATCCAAGGTTCTGCTGACAAAAGGCAAAGCTACTACAGAGTCCCAACGAAGCAAACAGTTCAATAACAAACATGCCCTTGATTTCCATGAGAGCTAAGTAATACAGTACTTTTCCTGCCATGGAGACAATATAACAACACTGATGTAATAACAATAGATTTAACCCAATAAGTAGGTGGCGGACTACATAATTCTGAATAAATTCTTATATTCCCATCGCACTCCTTACTAGAAAGGACCTGGAGTGAAATTAGTGTGTATAAGAGAAAATGTAAGTAGTTAGTAGTTTTTCCATCGAATTTAAATTAAAATATTTTGAAATGGTTTGGTTTGATTATTTTTTTACATGCCTATGGTCATGTTTGCATAACATATTTATTTTAGCCAGCAGATGGCACAGCCCATGAGACCAGAATCCACTCGGTGTTCCTGTCTCTGGTGGAAACGTCAGGCAAATGGCCAAATACATAGTTAAAGTTAATGTGATTTTATGGTTTTTTGTTACAAAAGAGTTTGTAAATGTGTGTTGTTCCAGAAAGCAAAACACCTACCTGCCCGACGGGACACAAAGTGACATTAAACCCTCAGATTTTTTAACATAAACCAATACTGTAATGTGTGCCTTACTGTAATCCATGGTAGTTTCCCTTCTCTTTGCAGCTCTTCCTTTTAAATCTGTATCTCTTCTCATGCTGGGGGAGAACTTCCCTTTGCAGCTGAGTGCCTCTTCCTGTAGTGCTGGCTCAGGTTGTGAACCTGCACACAAGCACCATGTATCCATTCCAGAGACAAGGCAGTCTGCTGCAAAACAGAAGTTCTGCCCAGCATGAGAAGAGATACGGATTTAAAGGAAGAGCAGCAAAGAGAAGGGAAACAACCATGGATTACAGTAAGGCACACATTACAGTATTGTTTTATGTTAAAAAAATCTGAGGGTTTAATGTCACTTTAAGGAGAATGAGCACACTGATTGGTTCTCTCTTCCTGTTAGCATGTTAATATGCTGACTTAGCACCGTGCAATAGTGCTCTGGCTGATTCACTGCTGACACTTCCTTTTCAGTGTAAGTTCATTTGTGCATTATATAATAGGTAGATAATATCAGAATAGATTAAGGTATTATAATCATTCAATGTAACATTACATTTTTCTAATCAAAACTGGTTTAAATGTTTTTTTCTCCACTCTATCTTTATGAGCTTCAACTTTAAAACCAAATCAACTGCTTCATTCTATTTCGCAATATCGGTTAAAGCTTAACAACGGTTATTAAGCCAATTAATAGAAAAGAAAAAGGATTTACAAAATGTAAACGCCATTGAAACTGTGAACTCTTGGACCTTTATTTCCAAGTAAATGTTGGTACAATAGTTGGGCTGCCACACCGTATTAAAGACAATGGAGCATGGCCACCCTACCATACTCTAAGTTTTGTAGTAAAGCTCAAATAAAGTGTATGAGAGAGTCGATATTAAGAGGGATGACATTCGAGAGGTTACTATAGGTTTTAATGCATAGATAAGTGAAAAAGCTGACCTATAACAATAGAGAAACAGCCTTGCCTGCAATAGGAGGAAAGAGATCTAATGTGTAACTTGGACCAATATTTAATCTATAAATATTGGACAAAATAATTCATAGTATTCAGAGCATTGTTTAACACAGGAAGTCAAGTATTGCAGCATATTGTCTGCATCTAATTATGTAGGCTCTCTCACATCCCTAAAGCAAAATAAAGACCTAATATGTTGGGGTGCTGACTATTTGGAGTAGCCAGAAGATTAAATTGCCAAAACATATTCGAAAATCTCTCCATATTTTATGCTGTAAATAGAAACAAGGTTTAAACAAGGCTACACATACACCACTGTGGGGAGTATTTGGCATCAGTGCAGGGAAGATTTCTACAGCAGAACATGAGATACACTTTATTAGAGGTAAGTTATATCTGCACAGATTGCTGGAAGTGGTCAAAGAAGTAAAAAGAAACATTTGAATAAAAAACAAGACAATGCCCGGAGAGCTGCTGTTTAAGCATGATCTTGCTGGATTACACGTAGGTGTATGACAGCCATGCAACAGGGTGAGCAAGACCAGCTTTGTGTCTGCCTATTTTGGGCTATACTCATCTACCCTTAGAAGGGCAATTTACCCCTTTTTATGTGTTGGCTCCTTGGTTTTATCTACTGTGGTTTCACTGGATAACGGATCCTCTGACCGACCCCCTCCCCCGATCCGGAGACTCCCCGCCCCGGGACCGGAGACCAGAGAGGCAGAAAAACAAATCTGCTTCAATTCGTATTATGAACCTCCCCCCTCTCCTCACCTTGCGCGCTGGCTCGGTCCCGGGCGGTACTTCCTCCTCTGCCGAGCTTCCGGCAGCCGAGTCCAACTGCAATGGGAGAGGGGGGAGGACGGAGGGGGTCATTGCTGGCGCCTGAGTCCCGGACCGAATCTCACTGGGCCACGCCCCCCCCACTGTAATGCTACTGTACTGGGTGACGGCCCCCCCATGCTATGCCACCGGGTGACGGGCCCCCCCTGGCCACGGCACTCGGGCAGTGGATTTCTTCGCTGGGCCCCCCCAAGTGGCAGAATGCCAGGGCCCGGTCGCAATTGCGACCCTGGTAGTTCCGCCAGTGTTTGGTAGAAGAACTGGGAAATGGTTTCATCTCTGTTTATAACTTTCATTTGGTTATTCAATTTACGATACTATATGGGGTCAGTTTACTTTTGCCCCCTTGTGAAAGTTTTTCATTTAATATTAAGTTGGGCCAATGTAGGCAACAGTAATTATCTCTCATGTGTTTGTAATGTGACATCATAGATCACATGCCAAAGCCAAGGTTCTACACAGTTAAATCCCAGCGTTGGGCCAAAGCTGCTACCCTTCACAGCACAACTCTAGAAACTATGATTGGCTCCCTTCTGCTTGGCATACACTACTATAATAAATAGTTAAATGATGAATACACTTTTGGCACACTAAAAAGTTTTTTCTATTCTCCTTTTCCCAGCACTCTCAGTATAAACTATATTTACCTGTCCCGAGATCATTACTGAGCTGCCTGGGCAGCCCCATTCACCCTCTTTTTTGAATCTTTACAAATCTTTCAAGCTGTACCTTAGTGGCAGAGCCTACATTTAATTCAATGGTGAGTATGTCCACAGCCCTGTCAGGGTAACTGCTGGATTTCCTACCAAGGTGAATGGAGGCCATAGCATGCAAGCAGGACTACAGCACCAAAAGTTTCAAAATAAAGCTGCACAGCGCAGAGTGAAGATCTCAGGACAGAGACATAGGGAAGCATATACTGAATGGCCTCTGAATGATTTTCAAAGCAAATGTAATGACATTTAGGCTAATGTCAGAGAAGAAATTGAGATGAAGGCTTTTGAAATGTGTTCAATTACAAAATCGTTTATATTGTGTAGCAACCCAAGACTCTGCAACAAAATTTACACAAGGCATTGCCATTCTGCTGTGTCCTTAAGGTGCCAGAGGAGTGTGGGACAAAGCTGTGACTGATGAGAAAAAAGGTAGCAAATTTATACTTCACTATAGTCAAGTCACGACCTGATGTCCAGTATTTGTATACAGATAAAGTTAACTTTAAAGGGAATGTCTCATTACAAAAAAGGGGAGATTGCTGCTGCTGGCCAATTTTGAAAGTGATAATGACCTGGATGTGTATCTTCTATACTTTCAGTCACTGTCCTGAAACATGTATTCAACAAGCCACATCAAAATTCACTATGTGCAGGCACGAAAGGCAACTATTTTCAGGAGGAAATCAGCAATTTCAGCTCCCCTATATTTCTTTTATTATGGGCCACCAATAAAATGGAAATTACTGGGAGCTTGATGTATAAAAAGTGCCCTTAAGGTAATATTTATTTGTGCTTTCTTGATTTGTTTTCAAACCTTTTCAGTAAAAATGACAGATGCTGATTGGTTGCCTAAGCAACTTGAAAGCATAATCTTAATTTACTGGAAATTTGCACATTTTTAAAAACCATTTGAGCCTCAGGCACCATTTCAAAATGGTGCAGGAACAGTGGATGTTGGTCCCAGTGCCATTTTAATACAGCATGCACACTGGAAACACTGCCTGTCAGTGACAGCCCGGGTCCAGCACTAAGCCCAGGAACAGAAACTATAAGCTCCTAAGGTGCTGATCTTTCCACAGATTGTTCAATTGGAGCATGCTTTAGAAGTAAATGTAAACACTATGGTTCCTCATAGTGTTTACATCAGGAATATAGTGAGGTTACAGGACTTCTTGTCAGTATGGAAGCTTGGGGAGAGCTGCTGAAGTTCTGTCCAGCCCCTCCCTACAGCAGTAAATCAATGCTATAGTGATTTGTTGCTACCCAGCTGTATGGGGGGTTTTGGATCTGGTCTCCACTGACCAGATCCAAACCCCCCTTGAAGGGGAAAAAAAAAAGTGTAAATTATAGAAAAATAAAATCGTTTTACAGGTGATATACATGAGCAAATGATACATAAAATTGACATGGTGTATTCATTTTCATTATCTAAATTACTAAATTAACTAAATGTAAAATTGTCTTGTCAAAAAAGTAAGTAGTTTACCACCATCTTAAATTCATTAAATTGAAAAACAGTTTTCCAGAGTAGGTGCCATTTATTAGAACCTTCTTTGGATGTATGCAGGTAGAACCTGTCTTTTTTAAATCAGGCATCTAGGATCTGGTGTTCTAATATGCTACTGATGTATGAGGTTTCATCATGCCAAGACCAAACAACTCTCTAAGGCCTTCAGAAAAAAAGATTGCCAAATAATTTGAAATCAATCACTCCAATATAAAGGAAAACAAATCGAAAAGTTGCATACATTTCAAATGACTGCTAATTTGTTCAAGCCTGTCTGCAAAAGACCCAAAATTATATTGCAGATATAGTTCAGATAAACTCTGTCAACAGTTCGGTTGAGGTAGAAGCGCATTCATAAACAATTGTAAAAAGGTTGCACCATTTTAACCTGTATTAGAGGTGTGTTAAAGAAGAACCTCAGGAAATTATTTTATTAACCCTTGCAGTGGGGCTACCCCCACACTGCTAAGGTTTAGTTCTAATTTGTGTCTAGATTTAAAAAAAAACAAAAAACTAGAAGCTCCTATTCAGCTTCTTCTTAGACTGGTCCTCCCACTGTCTCTCCTCCTCCTCTGCAACGGTCTAAGGTCCCGTAAATCATAAATGTCTATACACCGTGTATAGATGTGAGGATGATGAGGAAGATTCCAATGTTGTTGTGGAGGAGGAGACAGGCTGGAGGGAGTGTTGTGATAGCTGGCCAGCTCTGAGCTGCAGGTGAGAATATCTTTGTTATTTTTGTCTCTTGCGGTAGCCCCACTATATTTTCCTGGAGTTCTTGTTTTAAAAAGAATATTTTCTGTCCAAAAACAACATTAGAGCACACCTACAGTTTGCCATTTGAACATAAAAGGCAAAGACCAGGCCTCCTGGAACTGTACTAAAGACTAATTAATCAAAGCGGTTTATTCACAGTAACAGTACGTGACGTGTGTGACAGACGTGTTTGCCAAATCCGAAGACAGCATTTCAGAAGAACCCCATAACAACTGTAAATCATGGTGGTGGGAATGTTATGGCTTAGGGTTTCTCTGCTGCTTCAAGGCTTAGGCATCTTGCAGTAATTGAAGCAACTATGCTTCAATCAAAGCACGGATTTGATACCCATTGAAAATTTGTATGGACATTTTTGAGACTGGCAGTTCATGCAAAGAAAATCCACAAATATTTTACAACTGCAGGAATTTTATATGGGGAAGTGGTTAAAAGTTCCATGCCAGAGACTGGTGGCAGTTATACAAAATTCCTACAAGAAGTTATTTCTGCTAGGGGTCAATACCAGCATCTGATGCCAAATGTGTACTTTTCCCATAGTGCACCATGATATCTAGTAATATTTTTGTTGAATAAATAGTGAAAAGGCAATTTGTTTCTGGTTGCTTGTGAATACAAAACAATAAAAATAGGATAATGTTGATACATTTTAATTAAAGCAAAAGTATTTAATACATGGCGCTTCTTTCACACGGTGTTTGTAAAGCATACTGGGAATTCTAATAAGAAAGTCCAGCACTACCAGCTTACTTTGTAATTGCCACTAACTAAAATAGGGTTGTTCCTCCTCTCACTTATTCTATTGCATGTAACATACGTAAATAGGAGATCAAAATATGCAATATACTGTATATATGCCCTTAACATTAAAAATACAAATATATACAGAAACAAGAAAAATTCCTCTTAAGCGTTCATTTTTTAAGAGGAGTGACTATTCCACCATGCAGCTTTGCTTGCAGATAGATCTGCTGCTGATTTCAAAGTAACAGCAGTGGATGCATTGAAGGTTGAATGAATTTTCCTGTAATTTAGTTGCTAGGCACAAATAATGTAATGGTCATCAGTCACACTACAGTTAATGTTCCCTCCACAACATCAGCTTGGATCAATTACCTACACAGGTAATGTCTCTTTAGTGTCATGAGTTAATTGGTACTCAAACATTATCAATGAACTGTATGAAGCTGATGAATATTTCTGCAGTCAGTGGCGTGAAGTGTCTTGCAAGTGAAATGTGTCAAGATTTAATCAAGTTAATCTAGACCTTTTAATGTTCATAGTGGCAGTAACCAGCATGCAAACGATTGTTAGACAGGCTCCCCATACTTGCACTAAGCTTACATGTAGGCCTATTTGATAAGACTTATGTCACTGTGCAGTGTGTAGTAACATGTGCCAAATAAAATCTAACTTGAACTGACCTGTCTTCAGAAAACCAATCTGCCCAAAGCAGATGGACAGCTCACAAATAATGGGAATGGAAGAAACCTGTTGTTCTCACACAAGTCTACTGACCATCGGGATCAACCACAATCCTGCCCTGATGCTGACATAGATTCACCATTGCGAGGAAGAGCGAGAGGCGCTGTGATCTTTAAATGTAAACTGCCCATATGGGTTTCCTTTTGTGGGGGTTTTATTGCTTAGTAGTGGCTGCACTTCCCACTTCTCCAGGGCTCCCTTCTCACTTCTATATATTTTTCCAGGGCTCCCTTCTGCCCTCTGTGGGGTCACAAAGGGCAGAAGGGAGCCCTTGAGAAATCAATTAGATTAAAAAAACAGAGATGCCCCCAAATGAAGAAGAGTCCAAAGGAGTTTTTATTAGTAACAATAAAAGCATCAAAGTGCTAATACATTTTGGGGGCAAACACAGACCCCCTTCATCAGGGCTTCAGGTGTAATTCAAAAGGGAAATCCCTTGCGGATTGGACTGTGTGAAAGTTCAGTGATAGTGACAACAAATACAAGGGCATGCCGCAATCACCAATTGGCAACATCAGCTTGGATCAATTACCTACACAGGTAATGTCTCTTTAGTGTCATGAGTTAATTGGTACTCAAACATTATCAATGAACTGTATGAAGCTGATGAATATTAGAATACTTATTAGAGTTGCCACCTAATGAAGTAACAATAATGGCATCCCATTATTGTTACTTCATTAGGTGGCAACTCTGTTTTTTTTGTTCTAAAAGATTCACCATTGAACTCATCTCTTCTGCACTGAAAAATCTGAATTTCCAATCTGCATACTTGTTCCAGGTCAGTGGTTGATTACAATAGTGCAATCAGGATCACAAAAGCTCTGGGACCTATAAATTTAAAAGCCTTCTATGCATGCTAAAACAAATAAACATTTACACAATGCCATGACCAATATAAAACAAACAAATGTATCTTTATTATGGTTCTAAGTTCTATGGTGCTAGTATGCACAGCATATTAGCATAAACCCTCCGTTGCTGGCACTTCCATGTTCTCCCGATCTTAATTCAGGTTTCGCATCTTCAGCTGCTTTATTGATCAGATCTGGATGCACACAGGAGTTACTTTGTCTTGGCAAAGAATCATGGCAAGACTATACACTGAGATATTCATATGCAGTTTAGTGTACACAAACAGAAAAAGTGCTGACAAGCAGACAGTAGCATCTATAACAGAAGAGACTCCTCTGTCATAAAAAAAAGCCTGTCTGTCAGCACTTTTATAACAAATAGACTTTACTCCCGCTTTAAAGAGTGCAAGCCACTCTTGTATAAATTAAACCTATCTAGCAAGGACACAGATCTCCAAAACAAGAAACCTGAAAAAAGGTTGCTAACCCTTCTGTACTATGTCCAAAAAAAAAAAAAGTTTTAAATACATGCTAACATTTATTATGGGGTTCTTTTAACGGACAATATGGTTAAATGTGTGATCCAGCCTCAACAGGCTACTATATCTGTCAACTAGGGACAAGAGGGGCTTCTTAGTTCATCCTGTTTATACATCCGAAAATTGATCATAGTGGGTACACACACTTGCCCCACCGCTTATAACATCAGTCTATAGCACTACCAACGCAACAACTGTTGTCCCCACTGACCTAAGAAAGCATAGTTTCACAAGGAAATTGCAGGTTTACTTCATCAGGGCTAATAACTCCTCTTGGTAACTCCTTCCCCAACAACTTCCAGGCTATTGATTCCCCTTGCCCCCATTGTTCTGGGCAAAACATTTTTTTAAACCTTGTCAAACAAGTTAAAAGAATTTACCTGTGTCTTTGCCGCGCACTTCCATCCGTACATCTGAAGAGTCTCGGGCGGCTGCAAAGGATCTTGTGGCGGGCGCATGCGCAGCTCAGATCATTGGCCGGGAGGCAAGGAGAGACACAAGGCAAGTCTATGGAACAGTTTGCACCCGCACAGACTTCGTGGGACAGAAAGTGCCAGCTAGCATAGAGGAGCCAGCGCTGGATTGGAGACCGGCACCAGCGCTGGAGGGACTGATGTCTTTAAGTACCGGTACATCTTGTTGTTCATATTTGTTAAACTGTAACATGCTCTTGTGTGAACCCTAAATAAGGTATTTAAAATAGATGTATTAATAAGTACGGGAATACAATAATTATATCTGCCTAGAGTTTATTTTACAGTTTCAAAAGCATGAAACATCAGCTGTACTGATTTAAATCTAAAAAATACATTCAAGTACCTTAACCATTAACAAAAATGTAGCTTATTTGTGTATCACTTAGCTGTAGATCCTCAAATCATCTCTGAATTGGTGCTGACACTGTCCTTCCTTCTGGAGGGTGGCTACTTTTGTTTCCCATGGTCCCTATGTGTGTTGTAAAGTAGCCACCACTTAAATCTGTTCAACCTATTCATTAATGACATCGGGGAGGGAATAAATAGCCAAGTTTCCGTGTTTGCAGATGATAAAAAATAGGGAGGATACTAGAAACGGATCGTGACAATAAAACATTGCAGGAGGACCTGGATAAAATAGGGGAGTGGGCAATACTATGGCAGATGAGGTTTAATGTCGCTAAATGCAAAGTAATGTACTTTGGATATAAAAATAAACAAATAGGCTATACAATCATGGGTATGCCGCTAGGGAAGTCAGAAATAGAAAAAGATTTGGGGGTCATTGTAGACCACAAACTGAATGGTAGCTTGCAGTGCCAAGCTGCGGTAAACAAAGCTAGCAGGGTCTTGTCCTGTATTAAGAAGGGGATGTATTGCAGGGACAAGTCTATAATTGTGCCTCTATATAGATCGTTGGTTCGGCCACATCTGGAGTACGCGGTCCAGTTTTGGTCGCCGGTACTGAGAAGGGATGTCCTTGAACTGGAGAGAGTCCAGCGGAGGGCAACAAAACTAATTAGGGGAATGGAGGACCAGAGCTATGAGACAAGGCTTCTGACCTTAAACATGTTTACGCTGGAATTAAGGAGATTAAGGGGGGATATGATTTTCATGTACAAGATGTTCAATGGTGACAGCAACATTGGCAACAAACTGTTTGAGATTAACTCCATTACAAAGACTAGAGGCCACCACCTAAAGTTGGTGGAGAAAAAATTCCAGCACAATGGGCGAAGAGGGTTCTTTACAGTAAGAGCGGTTAAGGTCTGGAACTCACTGCCATCGGCAGTGATTTCAGCCAAGAGTGTAGATTTGTTCAAGAAACGTTTGGACAATTTCTTGAGGGACCGTAATATCCAGGGATACCAGTATCCCTAAGAATGAGATGATGCGTGGACCTATATGGGTTGGACTTGATGGACGTATGTCTTTATTCAACCCCAAATACTATGTAACTATGTAACTATGTAATCTCACTCCTGTGATGGACTACAATCACAAGTTCAGTTTATTAGGTTTTTTTTTTTTAAATTATAGTCTATCACGGTAGAGAGTTTGGAGCGCTGGCTACTTTGCAATACACAAAGAAACCATAGGGAACAAAAGTATCCACCCTCCAGAAGGAAGTACAGTGTCCACACCAATTCAGAGTTGATTTGAGAATCTACAGCTGAGTGATACGCAAATAAGATACATTTTTGTTAATAGGGTAGTTAAATGCATTTTTAAGATATAATTGCTTAGTTTAGTGTCATAGTTAATAAGTTAGTTAAACTTTCACTGCATAACACTTTTGGGAAATAAAAGAGAATGTTTAATTAAGTGCAGTATCTGCAAAAAACATGCTAACCCTTTTGAGAGTATATCACAGACCAGTTTTTTAGTCACAAGCATTACTTTAAAATAACACATATCTAAGTTTAGAAATGCTAAACATTATTATTTGATTTTAAAATGATAGCGGTCAGTAGTCCGACAGATCAGCTCAATCAAAACTAGCTATCTACTGCCTTCATCACACCTATAATTCTGCAAGTACCACATTAAGCAGGATGCTATGGCAATTAGTTATAGCGCTGACATTTTGTAAAAGCACTGCAACTGCACATAAACTATTTAATCAAGCACTACATAATTTATGATTAAAGTGTACATTTAATATGCAATAAATAAATTATTAATTTATGCTGTACAGTTTTTTTAATGGCCAAACATTTTATGAATTTCTATGGCACTGAAGCTGAAAAGGAATACTTCAACCCTGGATTAGTAACTTTTTCTATGTACTAAATTCATGAAGCTGTACGAGTTATTTTTTCCATGTTCCTAACTTTATCTCATGATCATTGTCATAATCGATTAGTTGGCCGATTATTTTCGATTAAATCTGATAAAAAAAAACAAAAAAAACTTTAGAATACAACTGCATGCACAATTCTTTGCAAATCGCACTATACTGGTACGCATGGCATTGTGGTACTGTGCATTCCAGTGCTGGCGATCACACGATAGATGGGAGGCGCGTTTGTGGTCCATTGAAATGAATGGCAGTGCAACGCACCTCCAGCAGCAGAATTTGTCAGGCTGTAACTGAAAATGTCATGTCAAATTGCAATAGCAGTCTGGCTATTGCACCCGCCCACGGCTTGCTGTGCCCTCCTCCCAGCATGGAGAAGAGAGCTAGGGGATCCAACCAACTAATCAATAATAAGAATAGTTGACAACTATTCTCATTATCGATCGATTAGTTGGTTGCAGCCCTAGTGTGGAATCCTTATTTCATCATAATTATAGGCATGGAATCCTTACTTTATCATATTTATCATAATATCAGTAGCTGCTCAACTTGTGTGAGCGTTTTTTTCTAATTTTATCTTGACCAAACATTGGCTCCTTTTCTTGCCCTCTTGAACTGACACATCACTGAAACTCACATGTATTGTCAGCCTGAAGCTAGAAATAGCATAAGGAATGAAAACACATAACATGTTAAATGCAATAATGTGTGACAACTAATCAGAGTTCAGTTTACTGTAGTCAGATCAGTACAAGATTCATTCTGATAGTTATGGGTTACTGAATTTCAGTCAGATATGAACAAATCCAATGAATGTGAACATGCATTCGTTAACAACATTAAATGTATTAAAATATACAACTGGTGCAACCAAATTTGACTTATCAGCCTTTTGTAATCCTTTTTACAGCAGGACTGGGAGAGGCAAAATCAACACTGAAAGCCAATCAGATGAGCTGCATGCAGCATATATATATACACATACACACACACACACACACACACGATATAAAAAGTCTACACACCCGTGTAAAAATGAGATATAAAAAAAAAATCAGACCAAGATACGATAAATCACTTCTGAATTTTTGTCTACCTTTAATGTGACCTACATATCTGTTCAATTTGATTAAACACAAACTGAAATCCTAAAAAGGAGGAAAATATAAAAAAGTTACAATAATGTGGTTGCATAAATATGCACACCCTTAAATTAATACTTTGTTGAATCACCTTTTAATATTATGATGGCATTCAGTCTTTTTGGGGTAGGAGTCTATCAGTATTGCACATTTTGCCTTGGAAATCTTTGCCCACTTCTCCTTGCGAAAGCGCTCCAAATCTATCAGATTGTGAGGGCATCTCCTGTCTACAGACATCTTTAACCACTTGCCGTCCGCCCGTTGTGGGTTGCCGTCTCCAGACGGCACTTTTTTTCTGCTCGTGCGCGCCCCCTAGCGGGCACGCACAGGCAGAAAAGACCCGACCAATGCAAACACCCGTTACCGGGTGTTTCACATATAGACGATCGGCGGCTCCATAGCCTGCCGATCGTCTATATGTGCTAGTTTTTTCGCCGGTTTCCCGACCCCTCACCTTCAATCCCGGGATTCGCTGCCCCATCTGTGGCCCGGGATCGGGGACGGGAGGGCGTCAGGAGGAAGAGGAAGGGAGATCAGCTCCTTGCTGACCTCCGTCCGGGCTGTGAATGCAGAAGTGATGTGTGTTACATCACTTCCGCATTAATCTGTCAGTCATCTGGCTGCTATAGCCAGAGAAAAGAAGCTGATGAAGCAGATCTCTGCTTCATCAGCTTCTTTATGGAGACATTAGGGGTCCCCAGGACCCCTAATGTCACCTGTGGACCCCAAAAGAGGACCTGTCAGTGTGCCTTTGCTATTATATAGGGGGGATTGTTATACCCCTATATAATAGCAATAACAATAAGTGCAAAAAAATATATATATAAATAAAAAAAATAAAAAAAAATAAGTCACATATAAAAAAGTAAAATAAAAATGTCACATATAAAAAAAGTATTAAAAAACCCCCAAAATGTTTAAATCCCCCACCCCCACGCAGCTATAAACGTAAATACGCGTCCGGTGCACCAGCGCGCAAAAACGACAATTGCGCTACACACGTTACATATCGCCGCGAACATCGCAGTGAGATCATTTAAACTGATGAGCGGTAAAAGCTTTTAAAGCGTCGCTTTTGGCCAATTTTGGGTATTATCGTTTTTTTAGATTTCGCGCACGCAATAAATGTCAGTCAAAGTACCGTAGCACTGAATACTGAAAAATGGCCTGGATGGGAAGGGGGTTTAACACCGCAGATGTCAACTGGTTAAGTCACTCCAAAGATTTTCATGTGGATTCAGCTCTGGGTGAAGTTGCAAAACTTTGATCTTCTTCTGGTGAAGACATTCTTTTGTTGAGTTGGAGGCATGCTTTGGGTTGTTGATGTTGTGCTTGAAGCTCAAATTCGTCTTCATCTTGTTAGCAGAGACCTGAAGGTTTTGTGCCAAAATTGACTGATATTTGGAACTGTTCAAAAGCCACTCCACCTTAACTAAAGCCCCAATTCCTGCTATAGAAAAATAGACACAAAGCATAATGCTGCCACCGCCATGCTTTGCTGTGGGTATGGTGTTCGTTTGGTGATGCGCAGGGTGCTAGGAAATCTGCCTAAAAAAACAGGATAGCAGTAAAACCCAATTGCTGGTGTAAACTTTCCCCACTCAATTCCAAACAAAAAAAAAAAACAATACATTTGGCTGGACACAAACTTTGTTTTTTCTAAATCTCACCTTAATATAACTTTATTACATGTTGACAACACCGTGCAGAAACCTTGTCAGCCAGTGGCCACAAAGTTCTTAGATGGGCATGTAGCTTTTATTGGTCTTTTAAACAGAAGACAAACAAATGAAAAAATAACAGCAACAGTCTTTCCTTCTTTTGTGGAAAAAAAAAAATGTTTACGCCAAATACATAAAAGGTGACCGTTTTAAACCCCACCACCTTCAATGTTATATGATGTTAGACTGACCGGCCTATAGTTCCCAGGTTGGCACCTTGCCCCCTTTTTGAATATTGGGACTACCGTAGCCCTCCGCCAGTCATTACATGAGGACAGAGTGTGTATACTGTAACCACAATGATGAATGAACAGGAGGTGATGTAGATCACTTCCCATTCATTCATAATGGAGGATATAGTAACCATTCTATGTCCTCAATTATGTACAAACACTTAGCGATCACGAATATAGCCACCACATCTAAAGACTGTAAGCTGAAATATAAAAAAATTTGTTCCAGAGTTTAGATACACTTGAGGTTCTTCCATCATATGCCTATATTTAGACACAGCCACTTTCTGTGCTAAGCTAACTATTTTTGGGGCTTAAAATTGGGTCAGTCCAGCCAAAACACTGTTGGAGTAATGGTATACTCTATTATATTTGTATCCCTAGATAGAAACAAGTTATATATAGATACAGTAAACTCTCTGTTATCCAGTTTTCACCTAACCGGAACTCCCATCTATCTGGCAAAAAAAAAATCCCCTGTGTACTCACTGTTCTGCCGATCTGCCACCTTCTATGAGAGGGAAAGCGGGCTCTGGACCATGGAAAGGTACAGGAGCAGGCCGAAAAGTGCTGGATTACCCTGGGAATGAGTGTCTGAACAACCTCTGAAAAGAGCTGTGCTATCCTGGAAACGGGTGTCTGATCGATCGTTTGCACAATTGTGTTATCCTGTGAACAAGCGCCACCTAGTGATCACTCCCAGTATTGCAATGTATTGCTAATGGTTTAGAGTAAAATATACTGGTATGGTATGTTATGGTATGCGGTATAGCATTAGTTAAACCCATTTTTAATAGTTACTCTCAAACAACCAAAAACTACATTTATCCGGAATATACCAATCCGCATGGATGCCAGATAACGGGGAGTTTACTGTACGTTTTCCTCATGTTGATTTTTTTGCATCCATCCGATTTACGATATAATTTTATTATACTGTATGTACATGTGTGTTTCAACTCTGAATGAGACCTGAAACCTAAAAGCTTTCCCTCCACATTATATTTTCGCCTCACATCAAAGAGGTAACGTTAAGCTAAAACAATGAAGAGGAGCACAAGGTGTAACTGCTGTGCTGCAAGAACATATCCCTTGTACAAGCAATGGCACTTAGGAGCATTATCAGCAGGAATTAGTTGGGAAAAAGCAATGAGAGAGCCAGGGAGAATAAACAAGGTCAGTGTAACTGGGAAGAAGAGTCTGAAAACTAAAGATACATAAAAAGAATGGAAGTGGATGTGCTGCCAAAAGAAAACGTTCCTGTCACAGACCCCATTATTCCATCACGGCTCACTGTTATTTATGACCATCATTAAAACCGATAAGGGATAAATGCAGAATTATACATTCTATACGTACTGATCATAAACTGTAAAAACTTCTTTAAAAAATGATCTCACCTCTGAAACGATTAAAGAATATGAGGTGAAAGGTACAAGGGATAAATATGATCCTGAGAATAAAAATGCCAGGACTTGTATATTGCCTGAATGAGAATAGAGTCTTATGTTGCTCTCTGTGGGCCTGTTTTTGTTCCCATCATAATTCTGAAATCACTTATTAAAAAAGATTGCTCCAAAATGACAATCCAGAACCACTTCCCAACTGTACATAGTTTAGCAGGACAGTCCATATTATTGGAAAAATAAAAGACTGACCTGGTGGAAAGACACTGCTGGAAAGGGAATGAGACTGATCTGCAAGGAGTGGCACATAAATACCCACACGTAATTTTTATGACAGCAATACAATCTCGTAAAAGCTTCCAGACTACCACCCTGTCTACTAGTGTAATTCTGCTGGGCCCTCATTGCTATCACTACATTATTATTATAATTATAATACAGGATTTATATAGCGCCAATAGTTTGCACAGCGCTTTACAGTATAAGGAAGACATTACAGTCACAATACAATTCAAGAAAAGATGGTAAGGAATGTTTGTTGATGGCATGGTATGCGTAAATCACCCGCCTGGGCTCTGTACAAATATTCCTGAACTGCTAGAAGAGTAAGGTCACAGTTCACCTACTCTTCCAGTTGTCAGCTCCAGGTGTACTGACAAAGAGTGGAAAAGCTTCCGGAGCCCCAAAAGACAGTTGGGCTGAAACTAGCCTAGGAAGAAGAAAGTATAAATCTATAAATATATGCAGGTGCTGCTTCTGTTTATTGGTCCATTCCGGTAGACCAACACTTCAAACACTCCAATTAAAAAAGGATGGGATGTCTCTCTGTGAGATATTTGCATGACTATGGCCTGCTTGAGGCCAGCTTGGTAGTTGGGACTAATTCACAATTCTTCTGGAACTAGAGGAGAAGACAGAATTGGAGCATGCCATGCATATCTTACTATGCAGTTTAGACAAGAGGTGGTGATGGATCTCAAACTGTGTTTCACCAACTTGTTTATGATGTAAATTGAAAGCCCAAACTGTTTTCTTCATTATCCCTTTACTTATTGAACTGTAGACTCAACAATACTTAGGAGGATATCTTTCCAATGTGAGGGAAATCCTCTCAAGGCAGTTGTCATGAGAACAAGTGTCCTCAATGTAAGATTTCCCCTCTATTCCTGCTGTAATGACACCTGAAAATGTGGATTTACCTTCACTTTCATTTAATTTCAATACAGTACATTAAAATTGTTTTTATTTTGGGGCCTTTAAAAACACACCCTTCTTTATGGCCTAACAAACAGACACAATCTGGGATGGTTGGCTGCAGAGTTGTTGCTGCCTGTATATATTTTATGTAATTCACAATGTTGGCAAAGGATGGATACAAATGTCTGATGGCTGGTGTCTCCTTTAGGACCAAAATATATGCAGGCAGTGACAGCTCTAGTCCTAGGCTGCATGTCTTTATTTGAAAAGCCATGAAGAAGAGGTGTTTTAAAGCCCAAGAAACTTGTTGGCATTTTTACATCAAACATTTTTTTGCTATACAGCCTTGGCCCAGAACCCTTTCATGGTACTCTTTGGTTTGTTTTTGTTCAAGTATGTTAGTTGCTAAATAGAAAATGCTGGTTAGCTCCTGGATTGGTCTGACTGGCTTCTTTGGACAGACAAGATTTCCATTAATGCAGTACACAATAGTGCACAAACAAAATCTGTTTTTTTTTTCTGCTCGCGCGCGCCCCCTAGCGGGCACGCACGGGCAGAAAAGACCCGTCCAATGCGAACACCCGGTATCGGGTGTTTCACATATAGGCGATCAGCGGGTCCATAGCCCGCCGATCGCCTATATGTGCTCGTTTGCATCCGCTTCTTTTGGGGTCCACAGGTGACTTCAGGGCTCCTAGAGACCCCTAATGTCTCCATAAAGAGGACCTGTCAGTGTGCCTTTGCTATTATATAGGGGGATTGTTATCCCCCTATATAATAGCAATAACAATAAGTGCAAAAAAATTAATATAAATAAAAATAAATAAAAGTCACATATAAAAAAGTAAAATAAAATAAAAAAAGTCAGATATAAAAAAAGGGGAAAAAAACCCCCAAATGTTTAACTCCCCCACCCCCACGTTTACGTGCCTATAAACGTAAATACGCGTCCGGTGCCCCAGCGCGCAAAAATTACAATTGTGAAAAATGGCCTGGATTGGAAGGGGGTTTAACACCGCGGATGACAACTGGTTAATATTAACGACCCATTTTAAAGCAAAATCATATTTCTTAAGCAGTTCTGGTCTACTGAAAAAAATCAATTAAAGAAATCAATTTTTTTTTTCTTAGTGCCCACACATAAAATGGCAAGGCAAATACCTGGAGGCCAGGGACGTGCCCCATTGAACAATATGAGAAAAGTGAGTTTTAAAGAAAAACGCTGCGAACACTCCTATTTACTAGGACAATCTCATTTGAAAGTGCAAAATAGAAAAGGAAAATCATTTTACATAGGGCAGAACAAGTCAGTGATTACAACAAAGCAAATCCTTGAAACTGAACCTGTGAAAAGGTAAAGCAAAAAACCGAAGTATAAAATATACATATTAAGACCAGGAGTATAAAAACTGTTCACTGAGTTGTGAATGGTTAATATTAACCATTAAAAGTCCTTCTCTGTGGACTTTTCAAAGAGTTGTGATTGCATTACAATTATAGGGTTTCTCAGTGGCTTGTGAGATGAAATACCGTAGGCCAGAGCGAATAAAAAGTGCTGTTCAAGTGCATGTTTCCATCGCACCAGATTAAGAGTTGATCAATAATAGAATCTGTAAATCTGGAGTGCCTGGAATCTGATATTGAAGATTCCGAACTGTCACAATGTAGATAACCCATACAATGGATACCCAACAGATAGATAGTTTAATAATGACACCATTATCAGATAATGCATTGGCCAGATCTATCTATCTATCCATCTAGGTAGGTCTGAAAATAATTGGACATGTACAGAATTTTTATAATTCTGGCTCCTTATGCCACCACAATGGATTTGAATTGAAACATTCAAGGGGTTGAGACAAAATATCATACGAGACGTTTATGAACCGCAACATTTTTCATACACTTCCCTTATTTCCCTTATTTCCGGGGCTCAAATGTAATTCAACAAATTAACACAATCCTAAATAAAATGTAAATTTGTAATACTTTGTCAAGAATCCTGTGTAGGCAATGACTGCTTGAAGTCTGGAATGCATGAACATCACCAAATGCTGGGTTTCCTCCTTTGCGATGCTTGGTCAGGACTTTGCTGCAGCTGCCTTCAGTTGTTTGTTGGTGGGTCTTTCCAACTGCATTTCAACTGAAATGCATGCTCGATTTGGTTCAGATCAGGTGATTGACTCGGCCATTGCAGAACATTTCACTTGTTTAACTTAAAAAAAAACCTCCTGGGTTGCTTATACAGTTTGTTTTGGGTAATTGTCTATCTGTTAAGTGAAGCGCCCTCCAGTCAACTTCGCTGAATCTGAACAGACAATATATCCCTATACACCTCAAAATACATCCAACTGCTTCTGTAACATTATCAATAAACACTAGTCACCCAGTGCCATTGGAAGCCATGCATGTCCATGCCATCACACTGCCTCCACTGTGTTTTACAGATGATGTGGTATGCTTCGGATCATGAGCCGTTCCAAGCCTTCTCCATACTTTTGTTCCCATAATTCTGGTACAAGTTGATCTTAGTTTCATCTGTTCAAAGAATGTTGTTCCAGAACTGGGCTGGCTTTTTAAGATATTTTTTGGCAAAGTCTAATCTGGCCTTCCTATTCTTGAGGCTTATGAATAGTTTACACCTTGTGGTAAACCCTCTGTATTTGCTCCTGGGAAGTCTTCTCTTTATGGTAGATTTGAATAGTGATTTGCCTCCCTCCCGGAGAGTGTTTTTCACTTGGCTGGGTATTGTGAAGGTGTTTTTCTTTAACGTGGAAAGGATCCTATGATCATCCACCACTGTTTTTTTCCATGGATGTTCAGGCCTTTTTGTGTTGAAGAGGTCACCAGTGCATTATTTTCCCTCAGAATGTACCAAACTGTTGATTTGGACACTCCTAATGTTCCTGCTATCTCTCTGATGGATTTCTTCTTTTTCTTTTGCACGCTGAGGATGGTGTGTTTTCCTTTCATTGAGAGCTCCTCTGAACACATATTGTGGGTTCACAGCAACAGCTTCCAAATGTAAGTGCCACAGCTGGAATCAATTCCAAACCTTTTACCTGCTTAACTGATGTTAAAAAAATAAGGAATAGCACACACCTGTCCATGAAAAGTCTTTTGAATCAACGTGATAATTACTTTGGTCCCTTGAGGGGGCATATTAAAAAGCTGTAATTTCTAAACCCTTCCTCCAATATGCATGTATACCCTCCATTTAAGCTGAAACACTGCACTTTAACCACCTGCCTTCCGGTCGTTGTAATTAAACGGCCGGACGGCTTCTTGAATGCGGGAGTGCGTTTTTAAACGTCCCATCCCCCCCGCCGCTAGGCGGCGCGCACAAACGGGAAATGCGCTTTGAATGTAAACAGCCAGCGATGGCTGTTTACATACCAGCATGCTGGCGATCCTAAGCTCCGCTGTTCCCGGTATGAGCCCGAGACCAGCACAGCAGGGCCGGAGATCAAAAAGGAGTTCAGTACACGATCTCCGTTTGATCTCCTCCTCCTTGTCGGAATGCAGTAAGTGATGTGTATTAAATCACTTCCGCATTCCTCTGTCACTCTCCGGTACAGAAACCGGAGAGAAGCTGGTGAACATGCGTCGAGTCTGCCTAGGTGCAAAAATGATGATTACATCCATTGCGCAGCACAGGTTACATATCGCCGCGAACGTCGGAGTGAGAACAATAATTCAAGGGCCATCAATCACTGATAACACTAAACTGATGAGCGTCGGCTATGCTCAATTTTGGGTATGGTAGTTTTTTGCGATTTAGCGGGTGCGCGCAATTTTAAAGCTTGACATGTTTGGGGTCTATTTACCTGACGTGACCCCATCTTTTATATTTTAACAAAAAATTGGGTAATAAATGTTTTATAACATAACGTAGGGAGAACAGGTTTTTTTCAAAATTTTCGGTACTTTTTTCATTGTATAGTAAAAAAAACAAAAAGAAAGCTCTATCTGTCCCCAAAAAATAGTATAAAATTCATTTCAGTACAGTGTTGCATGACCCGGTCAGCAAGTGGTTAAAGCCCATTTCCACCTTTTCGGAGTTACTTTTAAAAAAACATATGCCAGCAATGTACACAGTGTACATGAAGCAGGCATATGCTGATGCTGTAGTTGAACACAGAAACTTACAGGAAATGGCCGCCTCGGTGCTTTTCAGGCAATATGTATAAGCTACCACTGAGCTCTCACCCCCATTCATTAGTATTTATGGTGGCAACCGCCCCCTCCCCCACACACACAGACACGCACACGCACAGAACAGTGTATTGTGTGCACTAGCAGTTTTGAAATTAGCACTGGACAAACTAAAAAAAAAAAAAAAAGTTATGTTTTATTTCTTTGTTTCTTAAATATATAATGAAAAAAATTGACTCTTCAAAGAAAATAACATAGAAATAAAGCAAAAGGCAAAGTCATTGTTGAATAGGCCCATGGCTGAAATGTTAAAATGGCTTTGGAGTTTAAAGCAATATTAAAGCCATAAGGTTTTTAAGCTATTTCAAATGCAATCACTTACAATGGATGATGGTTCTTGATGTTTACAAGTTTAAATTTCCTGCAAAATCTGGTCCCCTGAGCACTGACCCTGATATCCTGTTTTAAGGTGGCTTCTTTGCCTATGGAGCAACCCTGTGTGTTAGTAAGCAGAGTGTGTGTCAACTCAAATGCACAGATACAGCAAGGCAATCTTCTCTTTCCCCTCCCCACTCATCTTTCCTAGTAGATGGACAGCTGCTGAAGAGTTTTCCCTTGTGATAGTGTACTCCACATGAAGATCAGGGAAGCTGTGCTGGGAGAGTTGGAGCCAGCTGTTCAGAAACATGACGACTGCAAGTGATTTGGCAAAATATAAAGAAATACTTTGATGAGCAATGTATATTTGTATGCTTTAGATTCATTATTGAAAAAAAAGTCTGGAGAGTTTAATACTACTTTCATTTGTTAAAGAGCCCCAGTTGCCAGATCATAAATTCAACAACATTTCTCCTATAAAATTGTATGTGCATATAACATATTTTATTCAAGTTATTTACCTGTAAACGCCCCCCTTGTGTATACATACAAAAGTCCCGAGACTGTGGCTGGGCAGTGCCATCTTGGATGCGATGTCAGCAGCCCCAGTGAACTCAAAGCTGTCACTCAAGTAACAGTTTTTAGTATTTCCCTTCCCTCCTCCCCTGCCTACTACATAAAAGGTTAGGAAGAAGGGGGAGGGGGGGGGCTGGGCTGGCTGAGTAATTAAACCCTCCCAGAAGAGGACTATGATGTACAAGGAGGCAAGGGTCTGTGCTAGGGAATTGACTCATTCTGAAGTAGTTCAATCTGCTAACATGTTTAAAGGCACATTGCAAGTGAATAAGAAGTGTTTATGGAAATGAATAATGTTGAAAACAATTGCTTTTGCTGTGCTTTTACATGCATTTTTTGTTAAAGTTGGTGACAGAGTCTCTTTAAGATCACAGTGTTAACAATAAAAGATTAATAATCACATTGAGGATGATTTACTGAAGACAAACAGGCTGTTGTAATGGAATGTTCCTTTAGCTTAGTGGATGAGGTGTTGCTCTGCTGACTTCCATCATCCAATCATGAGCAAGCAAAAATAGCTCGTTTTTTTTTTTCCTTGCTGGTGATTGGGTATCCTTTGCAAAGTGAATTTTCACATTCACTAAACTAAGAGAAACATTCCTTGCAAGTGAACAGTCTACTTGCTGTTAGTAAGTGTTAATTTTTTTTTACTTGCCAATCCTAATTTTTATCAAGAACAACATGTATTCCTCACTAAGTTCCCTCTGGAAATGTCTTATTGCATTGTACTGCTTTATTTGTTGTGACATGAACATTTAGATATGCATTTATTGTTACATTATTAATGATTACATCTGTTAGTTGCTTGAAATAAGTCAGTCAAAATAAATTCTGCATGTGTTGAAGGGATGACAATTAGAATGGCCTATTTCTGAATAAACAAACATCAACAATACTTTTAATATCAAGATGTTTTCCTTTGTTTTACTCCTAATTAGGTGACAAAGAGCCAAATTAGCTTGAAAAGTTTAATGAAAAACATTCCAGCAATATGACAAGTGCCAAGTGTTTCAAGTCTTTAATTGTCCATACAGACACAGAAAATACTGCTTTCCCCTCAGATTTATCATGCTGTACACGGCAAACACTAGAGAACAGATTGTTAACAAAGGCAGAGGAAGAAAACTGCTTAAAGTGACTTTGTCATGAGAGAGACGTATGTAGGCTGTCCTTGCTGACCTCTCATTTGAGGATGTCAATTCCCTGGCTGCCATGCTTTGGGTTCAATGCTTTCCAAGTCCCTGACCTGAAACAAATGTACAGATGGAGAATTCTAACACTTTTCTGATGCTCATTTAGAGCATGTTTGCTCCAGGTCTGTGTCTGAAATTTTGTGAAGCCCAATACAAAGTCACTTTAACCCTTCCAATGGCATTTCCTACACTTCATGGTAGTCAAGGGGCTAAAACAAGGTCATGGATGCAATAGCAGCCATGTGGTGGTTTCTGTTATATTCTGCTGTTTGCTGGCTTTCAGGTAAAAGAGATACAGACTGCTATGAAGCTAACCAATTACTTCAACAGGGCTCTGGATTTGTGACATAACATTTTGCCAACTACCATCTTTTAATTCTACAGGTCCTGTGATTTCAGGACATATATAATGTTGTGAAAGGTTTTAAGTATTTTTCAGACCAAAAATCCCTTTATGTGCATAAAAATTACAAAATTGATCCAACAGTGAAAGGGTTAAAGTAGACCTGTGCTTTGTCCATGCAGCTCAAAGCAATGGGTTTACTTTAAATTGACTTAAAGGCAATGTCCCATTCCCCCCACCCCTCCCCCTCCAATACTGCTTTAAACACTTACCTTATTTAATGCCATCACCTTCTTCATTCCACTCGTTTCGGACAGTCCCTCCAGCGCTGGTGCCGGTCTCTGATCCAGCGCAGACTCCTCGTGTCCCATGGAGTTTGTCCGGTGTGCGTGCTCCCGGCTGCATCCATTGAGTTTCAGTGTCTGTTTTCTCCCCTCCCTTCTACTGTGCATGCACCCGCACACTTCCTCCTTCACTGCCATTTGGGAGTTCTTCAGCCGGGAGCGAGCGGCGCTGGAACAGGTAAGTAATTAGGTATTTGCCTACTTTTTTTTTTTTATTCATTTTTATTGATAGCTTTCAGATTACAAAATCCGAATAAGACAGTATTAAAGCCAAGTACAGGTCACAGTTATATAGATGCAAGTGTACAACGTTTTGTAAACCCAGTAACTGCTAGATAGTAGGACGTTAGAGAACAAACTATAGGTTATATCTGAGGTAGGGAATATATTCATGTATATTGGAGTACTAATCGCCTTACACATATTTAATTTTTTAAATCATGGGGCATATATCTACTGCCTGCTAGCAGTAGATATATGCCTAAATAAGAGGGACTTTCATAATACTTTAATGGTCGCCTGCATGTACTCGCCTTTCCTTTAATTCCCCACAGCCCTATTCAGTGATGCAGAGCAAAGAGAACCTGCTACTTTCAGGTACACACAGTATGTGATTCTTTTCTTACTCCCTTGATCTAGCACTGGGGGTATTTGGACCAATTACCAGGCCCAAGCCCTGTCAGGTGAGGTGTGGTCTTAACCCTTGTTTAAGCTTAAAAATTTGAATTTCTTTGATCTTACAGAGCGCTGCTTCTACCTGCTCCAGTAGACAGAGTGGTGGAAGAGTAAAAGGAAGGCAAGTATAAGTAGTTGGTGGGGGTGAAGTATGGGTGCAAAAAATGAAAAAAGGGCCTCAGTCATGAAGGGGTTAAATGAACAATGCTACTTTGTCTGTAAGGTCAAAGCAGAGGTTCACTTTAATGGTGCAGTTTTGCCAAGCATCATCCTTGAAGGCAGCATCTTTTGGCAGCATCTTTTTCCACATCAGGGTGAAGAAGGGTGTCAGAGGGTATTCTTGTAGAACACTTCAACTTAACTAAGATGTATGAAGTGGAACAAAACCTAGCAAGCCTGCCATGTGCCAATAGAAGCCACCCAGTAAGTCTGTAATTAAGCATATGATTATTTAATTGTATGTGGACCAATTAATGAACTAGATTTTTTTAAAGCAAAGCTGTATTGTGCTAAAGCAAAAATTAAAACTAGCAAAAGATAATTAAGTGCCAGATTACCTCTGCTATGCAACGTCAACCACACAGAACACTACTACAGCCACCCTCAAAACATATTCTTTAAGTATGAAAAAGATGTTCCTGGGATCTCCAAAGATGCAGTACTTTGTATAAGTGTCAGACCTGTCCCATGCCAGGATGGGGGGTGCACCTAACCCTATACAAATATTGACTTCAAATGGTATCTTCGGGGACTCCAGATGGTATAACGATGAAAGTGAGGCACATAATTTTGAATCCTAATTAACCCAAGAGTTGCTTTGTATTGCAAGCTGCCAGGTTAACCCAATTTAAGGGGGATCTATCACCATTAAAGTAACAAATGGACTTACAGCAACTCAGCAAAACGTCTACACTGTATCTATCATTGAACAGATAAATGTTTTGATAAAACAGAAAATACACTATGGATGCAACCATGCTGAATCATTATGTGCAGTGTCCAGCTCCACGCAGCTTCTGTGCTGCTATCTGTAAACCTATAAATAAGAGGCAAAAAACGCTCAAATTAAATATAATATGTATAAGTAATTTCTACAATATCTCAATCCCCTGAAGCACAGTGATCTCCTTTACAAATAGCAGGTTTACTTCCAAGGTTCATTTTTCAGAAGTACTGGACCTAGAGACTAGCACCAACAGGAGAGTATAGCATGCACTTGTAGAGTTAAATTGTGCACTTGTAGAATTAAATTTTTACATGCCATCTAAAGATGTTTGAGTGTGCCTAAGCAGCCTTCTCTAGTAAGACCAGCATGTGACACAAGAGCCCATCCTGTATTATTATGCCAAGTCCAGAGCAGAAGACCAGTAACTGCTCCCAAGAGCTACACGGAACAGCGAATTACATAGCACCAGGCAAGAAGTAAAATCTTAAGATGTATTGTAAAAGAATGGGGACACATCAATAGGAAAAATTACAAGGCAATGATTAATTCTTCCAATGGAGAGAGGCTAAGCACATACTATAATGGTAGTCTGGAACTAATAAATGAACAGTCTTAAAGAATTTTACTTGAAATAAATGAACTTAACATTCCAGCTTTTCATTTTTTTTGAGAACATTCGATATAGTTGATGAAGGATTTTATGCTTTCATAATCCAGATTTAAACCCAATAAGCCATGACTCACTCTCATTGTGCAGTGACCTATTTCAGGCAAAAAAAATCTCATTATTATTTTACCTGAAGAATCATTCCTAATTATGAGGAAAATATATGTCACTTCAAACCCATAAAAGGGCTTAAAATATTGTCATCTCATATAAATGTATTCTTTAATCCATTACATAATTGTTGTTATAATTCCCTTCTCAGTTCCTTATTTCAATTAATTTTCACAGTTAAATCTGGAGAAAGATAGTCCGTTACTACACCGACTATTTTAGTGCTGTTGCATGCTCCAGAAACAAACTCTGCTGTAGGCCTTATGCAAAAACAAATGGTTAACAGATTAAGCTGTTAACGAATTTAGCAAATATTTGTAATGGATGAATAAATAGCTGTGGGCTTAGATTATTTTTTGTCATTTCAGCAAAAACTGCTTCAAATAACCAATAGCTCCTTGAAAGCACAGGGCAGAAATATGTTTTAGTTCTTAAACAATTTTAACCCCATCACCCCCTATGGTCATTCAACAGTGAACCATTCATCAGTGGTCACCTTTGAGGTCACTGCCATAATTTGTTTTAGTTGTGCCTGTGTATGGTACTTTTTACAGTTAATAAAGATAATAAATTAAAATATGAGAGATATACTGAGATTTAGCTACTACAGTGGAAATATAGTAAACACAAACTAATAGAAATGTTAACGTGTGCCTACCGCCATGTTCGTTGACTTTCTAAATATTGGTTTTCATTGGCAGAAGTGGACACAGAATGTTGTCAGCAAAACATAAAAAACATGTCTGAGACCATTGAAGAACTTAGTTATATCAGATGGACGTTTTGTATTTCAGATATAACTGCAGGCCAAAGGCCATCATGCTGGAGCTGGACATTTTCTGTATTATGACCCATATAATTGGTATTTACTGTAGAGGAAAAAAAAAAGTAGGAAAGGAAGGGAAGAGAACCTATATACCATAAAATACCCTATGGCTATAATGTTGCAAGTCTGTTGCAAAATAAGGGAGGCCACTGAGAATTCATGAGAGAAATAAAGTAGGCCATCAGCGAAACAAGATGCTTCAATATACCAACAACTTAATTACAGTCTTAATAGTGTGCAAATCTGTGCAAAACTGTGTTGTGTCCCTGCAGCACATTAAGGTGAGTTTATAGAGATTTTAATAGGGCTGCGGTGCTGTTAAATTTTTAATGGCACCCCAATGCACTTTGTTAAAACACATGTATTGTAGCACACCACAATGCATGGTAAATTATTACCATGCATTATGGTGGTCTGCATAAAAAAAAAAATACTTTGTTGTGATTGAAATGAATAGGCTGCCCTAAAGTAAAATGCATAAAAACGCACCCATTTGTCTTTATATCCAATAGCAGATTGCTTTCTATTGGAAGGTGCTGCCAACCAACAGTACTACACTTCTTTCTTTAATGACCATTGGGCAATGGGAGCAATGACAAATATCCTACCTCTGTCACAAAAAAGAAAGACAACGGCACCATTTAGTTCC